>NC_051131.1:8151699-8404274 GCF_014839805.1 Manduca sexta
TATAAATTATACGATATTTAATCACATGCAGCTAATAAATGTAGGTACAGCTAATGGCTGCAATAAAAATGAAACAAACTTTATACCTTTTTATCATTATACTTCCATATAAGTAACTTCATTACCAACACTAGCATCGACTCCTTCACTATTTATCAATAACATAACCATGATTAATAGTAAACTATTAGTGATTAACATCTTATATGTTGATTTAGAATATCTTATATATTAGTAAAAATCCGATATTACTATGTCAGATAAAGATATTCCAAACTTGTGAATTGCACTTCCACCAAGTTGTACTGTTGTGTATTTTCGGTAAATTAAATGAATATTACAGTTGTTGCAATTCAAAACCCTGGAGTCTCTTATGTGGCAAGTAGGTTTCAATAATTACTGTATATATCACTATTGCGCAATTGTTCGAGCCATTTAATACAATTTAGCAAATATATTTGCAATATTGCATGTTTACCTCATAATAATTTAAATTGATTTATTATATTTTATATGTTCAGCACATAAAATGATTTTCCTATAAACGAGGAAGTAGAATGTTAAACCCGCATTTTCATTTCATTTACATAGAGGCCACTATCAATTAAAAATACAAACAGCTAACAATTAGTTCTAATGAATACTTACTATATAGGTAGACCTTGAACTTCCATGAGGTCTTCTTGTTGAGCGTGGGATAGATTGTGCGCGGCGGAGGAAGGAGGCACTGTGAAGTTGTTGTGTTGAGGTCTCGGGCGCCGCGGGGAGCGTGCAGTTATAATTCTAGGTTTGTGAATTTCGTCCATTACGGATGGCGCAACGTATGTAAAACCCTGAAGCATTTTTAACAATATAATTAACCTCGGTGTAATACGTAGCCTATGCATTGATCTACGATATGGAGTATATCTGTGTTAAATTATGAAATTGAGTTCCGTTCAGCGGTTTCGGCAATTACTTATAAAATCTTTGAACATCTAACGGCCATAAGTATATAAAATATAAGAAGTTTAGTACACATCGAATAAATTAAGCATTTTTATGGTTTAGAGCCCGAGACTTGCGCCGAACGTCCTACTCTGTTAATTCAAAATGGTTTACAAATGGTTACAGTCAAAACAAGGATAATTTAAATCAAGTGTTATAATTATAAATATTTAAAGAAATACCTGAAACATTAAGTTGGCACTTTCACTAAGAGTAGACTCATCAGGTGAATCAATTGGAGTTTGAAGTGTAAATCTTGTGTCGAACTGAGATACATCATCTTCGCTTGTCTGCAAGATATAATAATGATACAACCGTTCATCATATGCGATAATGAATAACATGTTTTAAGACTTGTTTTTGAGATGTAATATAAATACTCACTAATCTAGGTTTTATTGGTGGCTCTAATCTTCTTGCAAATACATCATCCCAATGGACATGTTTGAAGAATGCATGGCCGCGAACGGCGGCCGCACCGGCCGCGCCTAAGCGTTGAGTTTCCGAACGCTTCATAAGGCGTCTAATTAAATCCCGTGCGTCTTGTGTGAGATAGGCAGGCAACATTAATTTTCCCTTTAATATTTTTTCTATGGTTTTTGTGCGATTATCTCCCGTGAACGGTGGCTAAAAAATAAAAGATAAGAAAAATAATATTATGTTGTACAGTATTAGTTAGATAACATGGATTTGATATTGCCTGATAACTCCTTGAACTTATATGTATATCAGTGGAAATGGATACTTCACATAAAGTATATATTACATAATAACATTGGGTTTACGTATTAAATGGCTGTACAAAAATGGAAAGAAGGCAACTGCTACTTAACTCTCGGACTAACCAACGACGCGCGATGCTATTTCGTTCAGCTATTTAAATGTCTGATACAAGCAAATAATCATTAGAGATGTTGTTGGACTTAGGTCCATGTGATTCAAAGTACCTATATAAGATTATAATAATAACCTGTCCAATGAGCATGTCATACATAAGAGCTCCAAGACTCCACCAATCAACAGCTTTTCCATGACCGCTTCTAGTCAATATCTCTGGTGCCCTGAAATATGTTGATTCCATTAAAATCAAAATTACATCAATTAGCCAATGAAATTAATATGGAATTATGTATTTTGTTTGTTCATCATTCATAATGGAACGAAACACACACGGTGAAAATTGGGTACTCTGGTTGCGCCTCTGCTTATTACCCCCTTCGGAGATAAAGGTGTGATGTGTTTTTTACATTGCCTAACACCTCCGCGAAAAATTCAAGTTTCAAATATAACGTAATGAAACATACATATATACAGGTCGCATACAGAACCTCCTTTTTTAAAGTCGGTTACAAAGATTCAAGGCCCAGAAATTACAACTATCATCAAATATTAGCAGATGACCTTGGTGACTTCATGTAACACGCAGGAAGGTCTTTAATCACAAGTAAAAATCATAACTCATGAGATTTTTTATCAGCATGGCGAAAAAACTCCAAGGAACTAGTGAAACGGGTGGGTATCGTGATGCTCCACCACTCCTAGTTTTGTTATCATTTCACCAAACTTAGAATTTTTTGCACCTGCTTGAATTACTACAAAAACAGTTATACAGGGAGATAAAAGCAATTGCTTAATCAATTACCTTGTAGGCCCACATACTATTAACGACTACCAAGGTGTAGGTACATAATATCAATTTGACTGGTGTCTAGCCACATATATTTTTATTTCAACTGAATCACGAGACGTATATGCCGCTCGCCTGGTGGTAAACGATACGACCGTTTATGACAAGTAGTAAAATTATGAAAAATTATAGAGTTGAGTTGACAACTTTGATTTTAAGTCTCAAAATGCCCAATAATTACAATATCTACAATATACTTCACACCGGAACACAACAGTACATGCACACTGCTGCTATCCAAATAGTCCCTTGCATACAAGAAACCTCCCACCAAATAAAATCTAGATTTACTACTGTTAGATACTCGCGTTGAAACCAGATTTGTTAGTTGGAGGGTATTCGAATTATTTGATGTCATGTTAGATAGCAGTTCCACTGTACTCATGGTGGAATACCACTATCACAACACTTATACAAGAGTACAAAAAGAACATAAAAAATTCACTCTAATTCTTAGTACTATAGCAGCATTAATTATAATTAATTGTTGGTTATAATTTTGATGGTAATGTCAATTCATCGGTTTTGTACAGAAATTTAATGACAATATAATTTTCCGTTTATAATATTACTAGGTTTTGCCCGCGGCTCCGCTCGCGTGATATAATTTTTTCGGGATAGAGGTTTCCGTTACAAAAGTCATGCTTTATATTTTTCCAGGATAGAAAGTAGCCTACGTTCTTCGTAAACTTCTCAAACTAATCCATACCAAATATCATCTAAATCCGTTGGGTAGTTTTTGAGTTTCATGCGTTCAGACAGGCAGACAGACGCGGCGGGGGACTTTGTTTTACAATATAGTTTTTAGAACTTTTTAAGAGGAACAATTCCGTCATACATATTTATTTTATAACTTTAACTGTTAATCAGCGCACGCAACGAAAGCCCGTAAGAGGAATAAATTGTTGCCTTCATGCAATTTTTTTTATTACTTCTTTGCTCCTAACGGTCATAGCGTAATGATATATACGCTACAAGCCGTCCCTGATAAATTAGTTTTCCAACACTTAAATAATTTTTCAATTAGCACTCATAATTCCTGAGATTAACGCGTTCAAATAAACAAAAAACAAACTAATTCTCCAGCTTTATATAACAGTATAGACTCCGGTAAAAAAATCCCGCTATATATTTTTCCGGGATAGAAAGTATCCTATGTCCCTTCCAGGGAGTCAAACTATCTCCATACTTGAATAGCCTTTCATAAATAAAGGGCTATCCAACACTGAAAGATTTTTTCAGTTCGAACCAGTAGTTCCTGAAATGAGAGTGTTCAAACAAACTTTTCAGCTTTATACAATAGTATAGATTTTCTGTACATTTTAAATAAATTGATAAAGTAGAAGAAATAAAAGCTTAACCATTGAATGCATGACAAATATTACATGTTCTGGTAAATAATATTATGATAATCAAAATGAACAATCTAATGGAGAATGGTGGTTTTTTACTTGTGTGTACAGTTAATAGTGCAATGCCAATTTCAGTGATATTCATATAAATTTTCATGAAACTGACAAGCAAATAAAACTACAAAAACAGACATAGATTACACTTTTAGTATATTTATTTTATATTCAATTAAGCTTATTCTTCTCAGTTATTATTATTTTTGTAATGTCCTTTGAGAAGTCGGTTTTGAAACACATAAATATACACAACAAAATGTCATCATTGTGTAAAAAGGCAAGTATTATCATTGAGTTTTAAAAATAAATTTAAAGACAAATCTTTCAATTTTTTCATTTGACAAAACATATCCATTTTATTTTGTTCTTTGCTGATGCAGGGCGCTTTGGCAGTTGCCTAAATTTCCTTAAGATATTCAGACCCTCAATATGCTAAGATTGACATATAAAAGTTAGTTAGAAAAAACTACTTACATGTATTCAATTGTGCCACAGAATGTATGTGTAACAATTCCCTCTTGAATATGTTCCTTACATAAACCAAAATCAGTAAGTTTGACATGGCCTTGAGCATCCAGGAGAACATTTTCTGGTTTTAAATCACGATATATTATTCCAAGGCTGTGTAAATGCTCCAATGCCAAAATAATTTCTGACAAATAGAAACTGAAAAAAAAATATGTTAGTATAGAAATAAGTATCTTTGAATGAAAACAAAATTAAACAGTTTGAATAAAACCTACCATGCTGTATCTTCCAAAAATATGCCCTCTCTTTCCAAATGCATGAAGAGTTCTCCACCACTTAAGTATTCTAAGATTAAGTATAATTTACCACCAGTTTGGAAAGCATACACTAATTCCACTATAAAAGGATGCTGAAACAAAATGAAAACAAATTATTTTCATTTTGCATAAGTAATGTATGTAGGTGTATGCGAGTACAGCCTTAGCCTTAGGTTGGAACTGACTTTAAGTTATATGAAGCCTGGCAACCTGCACTGGACCAGCATTGTGGACTAAGGCTAAGTAAAGGAGGCTCATACTTAGCTGTAGGGAGTCATATAAAACAGGACTACTGTATTTATTAATGGAGATATAAGTTGTCAATAGAAGAGTGATTAGTTATTTTTTTATATACTGATTAACAGATGATCTGTGTGACTCTCAACTAAGTTACTCCATGTATATGCTTTGGTTGGTGCCAACTCATAATCACATGATTATCTAAATTTATTAGTTTCTTACAGCTTTATTTTTATGTAGAGTATGTGTACAATTCTGTGATCATAAATAATTAGTAAGACAATCAATATATTACACTATTGAAGTATGTCCATGTGTTATAAATACCTTGACAGCCTCCAGTATATTTCTTTCAGCTTTAGTGTGTGCAGTGTCCTTTTGATTTCTCACAATTGAAGCCTTTTTTAAGACTTTCATAGCAAAATGTGCTCCTGCATCTGGACCCGTAATTTTGCGAACTTGAAACACTTTTCCATATCCACCTTTACCCAAAACTTTGCGAAGCTCAAAATCCTGGGGACCTAAACGTTTGCATTGGCCTGGATTCACATTATCCTCTGATAACTGTATAGTTTCTGAACCTTCCGATCTAGAAGAGAACAATTATAGTTAACTTTATAACATATTGTATTAATTTTACTTGCATAACTGTAAGGTTACACAAGGTTGAACTAAAAATGTATATAATATACTTACTCAACAATATTGTTCACATGTAGTTCGGGTTCGTAATCTACCTGTGACCAATGATAAACTAATTAACAATTTATTTTGTATATCATAAGCAACATTAATTATTGAGTAATAAAACAAAATCGCAATGTCACCACTATAGGTCACAAAAATCATGTCTTTGACAAACAGTGGGGCATACACAATTTAATAATATGTAATACAAAATATTACAACTGCGACGAAATTTATCCTTGACAGACAAGTGAATCGTGAATATAGAACAAGGTTTTAGGTTAAGTAACGTAGGAGAAATAAAATAATAAAGTAAATAACACAATTGTATACCTCATCTACTTCAATGATATCGTCTTCATCTGAATCTCCAACTGTAACCGAATCCACATCTAAATCTAAATCCAAAAACACCTGCCATATACGATGACATTTCAAGAATATCACATTAGCTAACACTGTTTTTGTATGACTGTAAAAATATTTCTCGAACTTTGATATACAATTTTATAAGAATAATTTGTATAGTACTTTGGCAGTGGCAGTTATATTATTTTTATGTATAGCACAGCATAAGTTTCTGTCACCCAAAAATACACAATATCAGGCAAAGAATGAATAGCACGGAACACTTTTACTCTCGCGAGGCGATTTGTGATTTTTGTGAATACCATAGTCCACAGACTATGTAACTTCAGTGCTGCCAGCTCTTTTTTACCGATCCAGCAATAAAGACCGACTCGTACATCTGTTTTCCATATCCATAAATCCGATTCTGAATTCAGAATCTATAAGTCCAAAATAATAGACTTACAGCTTAGTTTAAAACTAGCACGTTCTTGTAGCAATATATTGTGCAAGAATATCTAGATGTGCGTTTATCATTGGTAGTAAGCAAGCGGCTTCCTTACCTAGATGAAAGTTTTCACAAAAAGATGCTCTTTTGTGAAACCAACAATAAAATTAATTAAAAATTGGGGTACCAATTTATATATCAAATATTGCATTGTGTAAAAATGGACACGAAGTAGACTACTCGTTACATCGCGCGCATTGTAATTCCCCAAGGCGTCACAAAATATTATTATGTCACCGTTTTATTTTTTTACTTTTAACCGTCCATCAGCTTATAATATGTTGTTGAATTATAAACGAATCTTGATCGTACTTTCTATGTTAGATTTAAAATTACGAAATTTTATGATAAACTTTATAAAATAATAATATAATATAAGTTCTTGCACCATTGATTGCTACGAGTACATGCTAGTCTAAAATAGCATCTTTTTCACAATACAAAAAAAAACAAAGTATTTTTATTAGTTTAAAGATGTTGCCAGATGTTCCATTATGTTTAGCGTTCCGACATCAACAAAAGTTCGATGTTGGAACGCAGGACATACTCTAAAGTTTACTGAGTAGAATTTATAGGGTGTAAACATGAATTGTTGATTCATAAGTGCAATAAGTGTTTTTATACCGTAATTTTTATTTTATACAAGAATAACCGAATGTTATGGTTCAAATTATGCATAAAATGTGATAGTGTTTTAATATTTTTATATACGAAACCTTTCAATGGCTAGTGACAGCGATAAATCTTCTGATAATCAGAACTTGGATGGTTCCCTAAAGAGCAATAAGAAACAAGCACACAGTGAAAATACTGGTAAGTTGTATTAGGCATTTTAAAATCCGTCATCCATAATTTTGCTATATTATCTAATGTTTTTGTTATCAATCTAACCTCCAATTAATTTATCAAAATATGTTATCGTGGTGCACTGATGCTTAAATTATTATTTATTTATTATTTTCATCGTATCGATGGTTCTCACAATAATTAAGATAGATGAAATGAAGAGTATTTGTTCTTTATAAGTCTGTCTACTTTAAAAAAGCTCTGCATATAAAACTTAATTATGTACTTAGTTAGAATGTGTTAAACTTGTGTGAAAACACATTTAATTTTAAAACATAATGTATTAATTATATATATCTATATATAAACTTAAGCAGTTGACAAAATGTGAATATTGCATTTAGATAAATTAATTAATTGTGGAAAATAATAAACAATAATTTATAAAAGTAACTCAGCGGCTGATAGTTTTGCAGAAATAATGCTGAATAAGGTTTTCCTGTTGTTAGTTTTATTGAAAAATGAAAATGATAATCTTATGCTTAGATTTAAATTTTAAAATAGACTGGTGACATTCCATTTTGATCACATTATCTTGTACCATATTGCCTATTTAGGTGCATCAAGTATTAAATTTAAAACTGGCCAGACATTTTAGGGTTTCCTTTCTTTCATAAATGTATAAATATCATGAATAAAAATGAAAATGTAACCCTATATTTTGAGTAAACAAATTTGATGCTTACATCACTTGTGAAAATATAATAATGTTTTCTTTAGATCCGCATAAGCTATGAACCAATTGTTTTTTTTTTGCTGAAAAACTATTTTATTTATCTGAAGTTCCTAAAATTAAAGAACCGCAACAGTATTCAGCATTGTATTATAACACTAAAACATAACAAAATTTGCATTTAATAGGACTTGTAAGAGTTGTTACATGTACTTCCATATTATTAAAAGAACAACAAATATTTGTTAAGTTGTACCATTCCAAATACTTTTATATTTCTTTTTATTCTTTAAACAATTTGTTGTGTAAAGTGAGAGTGTCAGTGAAGCAGATCTCCAAATTATAGCAGTGTTCTTTTTCCAATTAAGAAATAGTTATACAACGAAGATATAACATGATGTTGATATGTTAAGCAGCATATTACCGCATTTTACTACCGTCAGGTTATGTGTTCTGAACTTTCATAAACTATGTTTTAATTTTTGGTATGGCATAAATGAGAAGCATGTCTCACAGATAAAATATATTGCAATAATTACTAAATAATAATATTATATTATACTCTGCTGTTGAAATATAACAAATCAAAATAGAGTTTCAATAAATCTCTTATATATATAAAAAATAATAGTTTTGGTTTGCCTGAATGTGTTTTTGGTCGACTTAGTATTGTTTCCAGATACACTTTGAATACCCATATTTTTTAATCTTTGAAGGAAATATGATAGAAGTGTAAATGTTTGTACAATTTCATATTTCTTATTTCAAAAATAACCTTCACATAAAAACTTTTATCCTCTATTCTAGGCACTTATGAGATGAATCTCCAAAAACCCTTTCTTCAATCATATTGCGTCAATTACAGTTAGGTATTTGTTTTTAAGTAAATAATAGCTTTTGGATGCTTCACAGTATAAAGTAGGCTCATTGCTCAGGACCTTTGTGTCTTATTCAGTTATTGATATCTTGTCTATTACAATGAATTATGTTTCTTTTATTTAATGAAGCTCAATTTACATCACAATATTATTATGCTTCTAAAATATTTGTATATATTGTGAGTTCTTTGCATAATAGTGTCTATTTGAATAGGATTTTCACCTATTTTAATGAAGTGTAGTTAAGGGTTAAATTTATTTTATAAAAGTCAATTAAATTTCTTAAAATAAGGTATTTTCAGATGTTTGATTTTATAATTTATTTTATATGTAACAACAAAATACTTTGAAGACATAGCTCTTTTGCGTAAATTACATTAAAATTTGTTATGAAATAAGGCAGTAACACATATTTCAAATGTTGGATGTGCAGAAGTGGGCATGTAGTGGGGATATTACTTTTTCTACTGAAATTCGAGGGCTTATAACTTGTAATTTTTTTTTCTGGACTAAACAAAATTCAATATTTATCTCATCTCATGCGACAAATTCATCTCCATAGCTTCAATGTTTCTGCCATTGAACTGAGGCCTACCATATTTTTTTTTGCCACCAAAGACCTAGGTGGCATCAGGAAATAAATACCTAGCCTTTTTTAAATAGTGGCCATACTGTCAATAATGAAAGTATCACAATAATTATTGTCAATCTGCTTTACAAACTCTACTCCCGGTAACATTTGATGAACTTAAAAATTGGTCTCATTGATAAAAAATCACATTGGGCATATACTTGATACTAAGTAATGTACATTTATAAAAAAATACTGGTAGATTTTCAATCGTAAAACAATTTAACTTTTGAACATATTTTCTTTAATTTCTATTAGACACAAATAAACTAAAAAATTCTATTATGTACCAGCAAAATGCTCCAGGATAGCTAACTTTAAGAGGAAAGTAAGTGGGGTGGGATTTTTTGGGCTAAGGGTCTATTTCGCAACTTCTGAGTGAATGTAAATGTAAATAGTACGGCTACTTGTCGCGTAAATGCCTAAGCCGACCGAATATGAAAATTACACAAAGTCTATGCTTCCAGCTTCGATTAAGAATACCACAAAATTTTACTTGAAAATTGTAAAGCGTTTAGTTTTTTTTTTATTGTATTTGTTGACTTAACGTAGTCGCGAAATGTAGTACAATAATTGTAATAGCACTGAGGAATTGTACTACAATTTCTTAGTGCTAAGAATGTAGAGTTTTTAAGTTTATTTCATAACTAAATAAATATAAAAAATCAAAACTAGAGGAAAACTCGAATGTAATTTTATGGTGATTTTTTTGAGGGTTAGCAACACTGCTATATTGGAGCATTAGCAACACACAATAACATTTTGGCACTGTAACAATGTAATATGTGATATTATTAAGTTTCCGGCAGAAAGACATGTATCCATGGCATTGAATAAATAAAAAAAAACTGACAGTGTCACAAAAAGCGTTGCGATTCTCTAATTCGAATTTCTAGCATAAAAGATCCGCTCGAACCAGTCACGTCCATAGTAGTGACTAGAAGTAAAAGAGACAGCGATATTGTTAAACATTTTCTCATGTTATGGATCAATTGTTATTTTTTTCTTTGACAAATCCATATTCCATAGGCAGTTGACAATTCACAAAAACATTAAACTTTGTAATAATTGTCAAAAGTGAATGAACTAGGTATCTAGTTGAAAAACTTGTTCTTAAATAATGTAATCTTTTAATTTACAATGAATATTACTTTAGAAGAAAGCACTACTGACAGAGTGCCACCATTATTAGATGTTATATCAAGAAAAATTATGTTATCGAATTTTCAAGACGTTGAAGTTCAAAAGGATTTATTATTTGTATTAGTGATAATTTTGCTTATTGAAAACGGTTTAGTGCCGATTGACGATAATTGCGAATTCATTGATCCCTTCCTGTCTATAGATAAACAACAAATGTCCAAATGGAAGCTTCCTTCAGGATTGTATGAAGCATCGTTTATTTTAGGTGGATGTAAATCTGCTACTTTGAAAATCGTTATGAGTCCTTTGGGAACAACAGCTATTGTAAATGCTATTATTAGTGATTTAAACTCGGAGACCTATTCCATATGTTTGCCTATGGACCGCTATGTCAAATCACCACATGCTGCAAGCATTCCAATGATATTTGGTGATTTGAAACATTTTTCCATAACTTTCAAGAATAACATAATAACTGCTGTCAAAAGTAGGGTACTGAGTCATTGTGGTTACCCAAGTGCCAGCTTAATAGGTCTACCAGATGAAATTTTGTATAAAATAATATTATTGCTGCCTGTTAGTAATGTAATAAATTTATGTAAAACTTGTAGCAGATTGAAATATTTGTTGGAAAACGAAAGTTTATGGCACAAAATGTGCATGAGAGACTTTAATGTGAAACAAACTGATTCCAAAGAATGGAAAGAAATATACAAAGAAAAATATTTCATGCAATTGAAAATGAAAAGAGGTGAACATAGGAGTGCATATTCTGGCAATTTGCATGATTATATGGACTATTCAGATTATGTGTCTTATATAGAAAATCCACTGTGGGATGAGTTGACATAAAATTTATTATATTATAATGTGCTTGCCTGGTATTAATTGAATGTCTTTAATAAATGTAAATCATTATATTTTATCTTTTATTAAAAAAAAAAACAATAGTAAAATAAAAATTCAATATGAAAACAATACATATACTTACTACTCACATACTCAGTATGTATTTAAAATTAAAATACATATGAAATTTAACAGTCACTATATAAAATTGTTGTCTGTTCTCAAATCAACATTTTATTTATAGTATGTTAAATACCCAGCATATTGAACACTACTGCATGGTGAGGGAAGTTTTGTATGGGTACTTGCCCTTATATTATATAAAAAAATATTTCTTATTTTTTTATTTCCTCTTAAATGTGCTATGTTTTCCCTCCGAAAATTAGACAATGCATATAATATTTTTTGTTTTCCTTGCCTATATGTCGCACAGTACTTTCAGACTCTTTTGTTATCTCTCTGATTTATTCCGTTTTACCCTTTGAGTTTTGATTTCAGTTTCATAAAATATTTAATAACATGTTCCTGGATTGTCTTTTTAAGACAAAATCAATATTACTTATTGGTATTTCATGATTAAAGCAATGAAAATCTAAGTGATACCTAACAAATATTTCATAACTTTACATAATTAACAAAACCATACAAAACACAGGAATAACACCAATAGTTTCACTATTATTTTTGGTGGGCATCAATTTGTGCTGCCCTTGGGTACTGCAATGGAATTCCATGCACCCCTTGCACATACCCTGGGTAGTTTTCTGACATTATAAAACATACCAGCAGTAAACATCCAATAGTTCTACACAGCATTCTGTCTATTTTCTTTCACCACAAAATTGAATGGAAATTGCCACTCCTTAGTGCTTGGCACCTGGGGCAGACATAGTGCCTTAAAATAGTAATTTAATCCTCTCTATAGGGGATTAATTAGCTTTCTGATATTCTGATTCAATACAATGTACTTGTAAGTGCATCCAAAAGTAAAGACTAGTGGTATGATTGGTTAAAATCACATACATGAAAGTGATAATTTTAATAAAGATACTACTATTAGCTTTTCCTTGTGGCTTTTATAGGATGTAAATTCTATGTGCACATGCCTGACATAAAAAGTATCATTTATATTAATTAAACTATGACTTAGTCTGTGAACCATATTTCATCCCAATTCATCCAACAATTTATAAGTTTATTTCTTACTAATATAATTCATTTTCATTAACTCTCACAATTTTAATTATCAGTAAGGAGTGGGGTGTACCTTTCACACTTTGTTTTCATAAATTATATTTTTTTAAAAGATACTCTAATTATTAATGTATTTCAATGTAATAAGAGCATTTAATATTATGTTTATATAGGTGAGGCTGAAGAAAACATAAATCTTGGTGTGCCTCCTATTGGAAAAAGTGGGCGCCATTTGTCTATACCGTTTGATTCAACAGCAGCTAATGGGGATATGAGTGAGTATAAAATATGTAATGTGCAATCATTCTTGTTATTGATTTATGCATAGAATAGTATGGATCCTGGTATATAGTTTTGTACCCACATATAATTAATTTATGCTTATTTCTGATTACTAATTGTAATACTTAGGAGGTGCTAGACCATATTGTCATTGTGTCACTATAATATAATTACTAAAATAAAAGTTCTCAAATTTTTGTCATGGGTCATAGAGTTTCCTGTTCGGCTCCCACAAGTTATGACAGCCAATCATTGGGAGGTATATCCTAGTAATTTGGTTCATTTTTCTCTATCAGTTTTTAATAAGTAGAGAGCAATCAAGTCTATGAAGACTGATATAAAAAAATATGATGTGATTTTTTTTAATATCACTGAAAAACATATACATTGCTGTAGATAATGGTCTTACCGACATAATTATATATTACGGTTTTAATATTTAATTATTATTTTTATAATTAAATTATTTCTGGTTTATTTATGTGCGTGCATGCATATATGTGTATGGGATAACAGCTCAGAAACCAGTGATATCTAAATTATTACAATACGGGTCTGCAATAACAATTAATAACATTTTCATAAGTCTACAAACATTTACTCGCTCTTTTCCATAACCACTTCCTTTTAAGTCAATATATATGTTATATATCAGTTTGTGGTAGTCGGTGTCGGAAACCGCTGGACCAATTCCGATGGGACATTCGTTAGTCGTATTCATTAGTCTACTTCCGAACTGTAAACCAATATCTACTATTTAGCCACTTTAACTATTTTTAAGGTCCTGTATTTTTTGCCTCATTACAATCGTGTATAACACCATAAAGAAATTTACAGTTACGGCACTTATTATGAAATAACGTCCTATGTATAATAGATTTCGGATATATATTATCTGATACCTATTTGAGCAGATTTTACACATTAACATCGTTCAATAGGGAAATTTGACGAATGTCAAAAATTAGTCATATCCACTTAAATTTGTTTTGCATTTTTCGGAAATTATTTATTTATTTCCATAGCAAATTCATGAGACTGATTACATTTTTATGATGGCCTAGCCATTCATGACTATTGACTACTCACTACGGTTAAGAATTAACAGATTTTGTAATTTTACTTAATAACGTTTTGTTTAGTTTTCTAACAATTCATAAGTATGAGATGAATAAGTAACGTTTATGAGAATATATATAAAAATAACATTGTACAAACCTATCAATTGAATATTTAAGTGGTTTTAATAGATAGGTCTCAAAATCCTATAGTCTAGTGTACGATATACACGTGTGAGGGACGTAGAGCGGGAGAGCAAGGCGGCGCGCCGGGTACCAACGTGGGAAGGGTGAGGTATGCGCACAGGAGATGCGCCGCGCAGCCTCCTCGCGTTTCGTCTCTGTGGCGCCGCCATCGGCGAATTGATGTGGGTTATGCCAGTTAGACGCCACGCCGAAGGTGCTGTTTAAATGTAGGGCCTTGTGCCGTGCTTATGTGCTGATGGCTTGGAGTAGGTGAACGGCCGTGGAGGGCCCGCGGGCGCTGCGAGATAGACCGCCGTGGCGGTGCTACGGACCAATGCTTACTCACAGTCGATCCGATGGAGATTTTCCCGTTTATGCTAGAGGTGAGAGTGACTTCTATATACGGAATACTTAGTTTTTATTGTAAATGAATATTTGTTGTTCTAATTTAATGAGTGTTCAAAATTTATTGTAGATATTTGCCTGTATAATTTTTGTAGGTGTTAATTTTGCAGTGTTATAGTAGTTACTACTGGTAGTTACGAGAATATTTACATAATAATTTACAAAATGAAGGAATAAAGTATACAATATTTTATTTATTATAATGGACTTTCGTAAAGTAATAATAGTGAATATTTTGCCGAATAATACAGTTATTAGTAGCCTCGTCAGTATGTCGGATGGACCAACTGAGAAACTTATCAATCAATACACTAGGTACGACGCTCGTGTTTACCTCCTTTACGATATTGTTTAAATTGATAGTTAGATATCTATTTAAAATATTTAGACATAGCCACTCAAATTACGTGTTTTAATTTATATTTTTAAATAATAAGTAATAACAAACTAATGTCTAAGTAAGCATTAGTGTTGCCATCAGGCAGAGACGATCGAACAGCTCATTACTGTAGCGCGAAACATAATTTAGTCACTCCAGTCTATGTTGTGGTCCAATGTTATAGTAGGGGAGCCCAATAGCGGATTTTGGGATTTATTAAAGTGTGGAAGGTTAATAGAAAGGGGGTACCGTATACCCTGTTGAGTGCCTCCACCAAATATAAGCCGTCTATATAGGATCGCGTGTCTGTAGCCAATAAAAATAGTATTAAAACGATGGTTAGAAATACTCGAGCGCGTCAGATTAAGGTAAGGTGGGTTAATTACATGCTGAAAATAGTGCATTTAACTAATCTGACGATTTGAGTCTATCTTTAGGGAGTGGAAGGTTTACAAACTTGCCTAAAAATAAATGCACTCCCACTTTTTGTAGCGCTGTGGATTCTTTTGTAAAGGATATAATTCAAGGATAACACAAAAATATAATCTGCCAATTTTCACAAGCCGAAACAAAATAGCAAATCGTCACTAAAGTTCAGTTAGTGCATGCGGCTGCAGTCCAAATGTAAATATGTGAAATATTTTGAATGCTATGTATTTCAAAACTAAAACAAACAACAAATTAAAGGAATAAACCGATAGGCAACGGTAATTTATAAAAAAAAAACGATTCGTTTTGGGCATTATTGATATATGCTGATAATTATTATATTATACCTACTGTGTATCCGTAATCAGGTACCGACGCCTCAATTACTAACAGGGTTTAGGATTTTGTCCCCTAAGTGTTTTCGCTATTCCTCATAGTTTCTGATTCGCTATCCACTCTCACGTCCAAAATTCACCCTATATACATGTTATAATGCAAATTAACATATATTTTTAACTTGCATGCTATTTTACGCATGCATTTTGTCGCTAAGACACAGTAATAAAAAAAAATTAGACCCATGCAGATTTAGAAAATCCCTTAAAAAAATCGTCAGGTTACGGGTTAGCTAGACTAGAGCATAAAGCTGAATCGTATGTGTACCTTACAATCTGTCGCGCTCGGCTTTTCCAGAATGGTGATGTTTTGCATTTTCAAAAAGCTGATACGAGCTTGCGTCACGTGCAAATTGTTAGTCTTTTGAATACGAGCTTCTTTCAGGGTCAATTAACATCCCCTCTGGATACCGACGCGCTCGAGTATTTCCACATCTCTGTTTTTTTACATTTTTAAAACTTGTAGACGCTTCCACCACCGTTCGAGGGGTATACACTATATGTACATCATAAAACGATTTTCTTTTTGTACCTTATAATCTTCAAAAATTAGGACCCAACGACGCTCGAGTAAATCCCCGTGTAACATCATCGGCCGCCCTACTATTATATATAATGTGGTCTGAAGCCTAAACGGCGTAAATAATGAAATAAAATTGTCGCGTTGTGTTCAAAATGAGAACTGAAATTGCTTTATTTTATTTCTAAACTATTAGGTCTCGGTTCCAACTGCATGAAAAATCATTCCCGATGTAAAAATCAGATTGTATTTTTCCAATATAAAATATATCTATTAGTATGTTATTAAGGAGACGGTATATATGTTGTGTACTGAAATTATAAATCCGTACAGTGATTTTTGTGTTTACTTCTAACAAATATCTAAACATGAAATAAAGAATACTTTCTAAATAGTTTGCTTGTCTGATCATCATTAATCTGAGAATCCATTTGCTCTTCTATCGATCTATGCCATAAAAACCATAAATTTAATATTTCAGATTTTTGCGGTCTTTCTTTTAGTATGTTAACATTTAATATTAGGTATTTTAGGTGGAAATTTGTAATATTATACAGTTAAACGAACTGAAATAGATAATATTATAATGTATTTAATAATATTATTAATTTATGGGTTTATAAGTTGTTTACAAATAATAGGTTTTTGATTAGGTACAGCTAAGTTAGCTCATGTCGTATTTTCTCAAACTAAATATTAGTTATTTTCATCCAGTACCTACTTTACTATTTATTGCGTTTTACGGCCGCAGGTACTTACCCAAGTTAACAAACATGTTGATTTTTAAGTTCTCTTCAGGCCTCACTGCATATATACGGTACGCAGGTTCCTAGCATGAAAACATGGTTCACTTATTTTCTAGGGCAATAGACGCCTATTTATAAATAAAAGCTATACGCTTAATCTCATCACGTTCGCTTCGTTCACCGTGCTCGATCAATCGTGTAAAAGTGCCCCGTGTTTTATTTTTTAATTTATCTTCTATGTGGTGGTAATATTTGACACGTTACTTAAAACTGTTATGAAAACCATCACAGTAATTTTTTAAGGTCTTCGAAGCCTCTAACGAGTCCTGCTCTAAAATATACTATGTATAGAAAGGAGTCAACCCCAGCCGACGTTGAATAGTGCATTCTTTTTCAAACAGTCGTATGAAATATGTTTTGAGTCAGCGCCTTAAAATATATATTTTTATGTAACATACTTTATATTGGCGTACTAACTCTTGCCTGCAGCTACGCCCGGGTAAAAATGTTTTGTCGTGATAAAAAGCCTATAGCACTCAGAAGTAATGTAGCTTCCTAGTGAAAAAACAATCAAAATCGGTTTATTAGTTCCTGAGACTAGTCTTCAAACAAACATTTTTTTCACTTTTATGTAACAATCATGTTCGTGCTTAACAATTTCCTTACAGAAAATCGTTCAACCACATCAGTAACACCGAATGTCACCTAATACTAACTATTCACACAATGCCACCGTTGCAATCAGAAATCCTCAAGTTCGTTAGGTTAGGTTGGAACACTGTAAACAATGCCAGAAATAAATGTTCAAGCAACCAAATATAAATATTGAACCAAAACGGATTCTGTCCATTTAAATATTTAAAACATCTCTTTTATCGGTTGCAAAATATGTTGCGGCTCAACGCGTTGGACCGTGACAGATTTTGTATGTTCAAATAACGCATGTCATTGTATTTGCGGTTCCGTGATATGTTGCGGCTCAATTCGTACAACGTTGAATTGTATAGAGATTGTATGTATATAGACGACTTGCTCACCAGTTTTTTACACGAGCTCACAAGGTGCGTATCAAGTAGGAAGTAAGTCCAAAGTGCACATCTGCATCGTGATTTGGGCTTTTATCTTCTTTTGTAATGGTATGAACAGGGAAAAAAGCCGTTAGCTCCACATTCTTAAAGTTTCAACAAGCATATGAAGTCAGTCCAAAATTCTTAGCTACATGAAGGGAATTTATTTCTTTAATTAAATTACAGTAGAGGGTAGTACCTGACACCTGTCTAGATAGATGCCTGCGATGATTTCTGATGCGGGGAGGAGGTTTAACTTAATTGCTGTAAATACAGAAGAAGTTCTTTAGAGACTGAACCAAATTCTTCAAAATATATATACTTGTATTCTCAGATTAGTGATAAAATGTGCAGCCAGGAAGAACATGAGCAGGTTATATATCTATTTATTGTTAATGCTAATTGACTCTGTTTCATTTTTAAGACAAAGTCCTATGGGGGAAATGAGAATCTAAGTATACAGTATTTTAAAAGTCAAAAATTACAAAAAATTATGAAAGATTCTTAAAATCTTTAACTTTAAATATTTTAAACAATGCAACAAAAACTTTATAACATAAAAGTTTTATTTTTATTTTCTCATAGTGGTTGGTTAAATTATCTTTAATAAATAAATAAATCATGTAGCAATGTCGCCAACCGGAAAATGAGTGACTATCAAGCATTCGAAACATTTATGTACGATTAAGGAAAAACGGGCAAATAGTGCATTTAAACTAGTACAGTATGTCAACTAAAACTTATAAAATAATGATGATGCCTGGCGGAGATCTTATAAGTATTGTCAAATGAGATAGCTCATCTACCACTATTGCCGAAACTGAAGTCGCTGGTACGTATGTGTCCACTGCCCAGTGCCTACCGTTCGTTCCTATTTTTTCGGTGTGCGAATGATTATGAAGACTTTTATTATTATTCCAAGTAGGTGCTAATTACTACTATTGCGAATATTTAGGAAGTATTATTATTATGTTCGTCCAATCACGTTTTTTTTTTAAATATTTAAAAGGATCAGCAAACATTGAATCAGTATGCTTATTAATAATAATGGATTCATATAATTAAATATAATTATTAGAAAAAAATCCTTCCTTTCTTTGTGTACTCACAATTCGGGAAACAAACTAAAAAGTAAATAGTCGCGGACTTATACACTCAGAGTACTTACCTTAGTTACTTCTGCGTCGGAAATATCTTTATCGACCTTGTAAAATATCTGATTAATGTAGTAACAAAATGTGCACCAGCAGATACAAATAAATACTTTGATAATTCGTCACTATCAGCTGTTATCTAATCTTTGAAGACTGAATATAATATCTTAGTTTTAATTCGTATTCCGTTCTTCTTGGTCATCGCTATTGTTTCTGTAATGGGAACACATTTAATGAGTGATTTGTGATAGTGCACGTTCAAGGATTCCATATTATAATGCTGTGAAAATATGGATGATTTCACTCGCAAGATAAAATCTAGACATAGACCTATAGATGATGATACTAGAAGTGACTCTGGGATTTTAGACACCAATGAGAGATCTTGTAAGTGTACCTATAATTGTATTGTTAAATAATGTTATTTATATTAATTCTTGTATGTGTAACCAACCTATTAATTATGAAAACGTTTTTGCGGACAGTGTAAGTATGAAAATAACTTTTACGAAAGAGCAAATGAAATTACTCGATATGCCCTTCGAGTAGAGCTCACTTGATTGGATTGATCAAACATGTAGAGTTCGAGTAATGAAGATAAGAGTGTTCTGAAACCGAATGTTTCGGACGTGGTAAAGTTTGAATGTAAACTGATAATTCGAAAAAAATTTGCTCATTACTTTAGGGATATCTTAATCGTCAAATAACTCAATTCAGTTGTACATTGTATGTTGATGCGTAATACATAATAATCCATAATTTTGACATTTGTTACGGCAAATATAACGTCAAAATTACTAATTTATTAAACTAATAGAATTATTCCTGGCCTATTAATTATGTCAATTTACCATTTATAATATACATATACATTTTTGTGGCCTACTGAAGTATAAATGTAATAAAAACTTACGTTATGGTTCCTAACCATCAATTGAAACAGCGTGCACCTGCCCAGAATGTATGCAAACATGAAAATTTTTTTGAATTTGCCACCTGTCTCGGTGATACTTTGTTTTTTTTATGTATTGTAATATCTACTTGTTATAAATTCTATCTATAACCCATTTAGTAATAGTAAGTGAATATTGTTCTGTGGGGGTTTAAATATTAATCCTGTAGATTCAAATATAAACGTACAAGAGCAAAGTGATTCGTCAGTTGGTTTGTTGTTGATTCAATGGCGCGACGCGGCATAGTAGAGAGTCGCCTGTCAGTGCCTGGCAGCACTCGGCCCAACGATTCGGCGAGGCGAGCCGAGTGCATTGCAACATGCAAGAGGGACAGAGGCGGGCAGGCGAGCCCCCACCCTGCACGGCACAGCCGCCGGTCGGCGCGCCAGTTTGCCGTTGAGCGTCCCTCGCGACGCAGGCATTTCCTAATGAGTTTGTTGTGAGTGATATTGTCAGTGCCGGTTTCATCATTATCTCGTGTGCCATTGTTGAGTGTACATTAACGGTGTAATTAGTGTTTATTTGATCCGGACGATGTGGTCGCATGTACGTCATGGCGGCACGTAGTTGACATGTCTCTGGGCGCGCCCGTCCAGGCGGCGCGCGGGACTAGAACCAGTAGCCTCGACCAACTCGATTTCCAGGAGCGCAGACAGTTAATAGCGAGCTCTTTATCTCTTACTGATTTCTTGCACGTCGGAGCAAAGGAGGTAGCTGCTGTTGCCGGTCAGTCCCCTTTCCTTTTTGTCCCGCACACCCAGCCGCATTCCTAACAATAGCTTTGCGAAATCAAGAGTCGTGCACACCATTTGGCCTCTGTAGGCTCATTATACGCACTTAGCATTCACAAACGTATTAAATCAATTTATATCGTTTGCAGTTTTTTTGAAGACAATAGTGTAATTATTATGATTCAAAGTGGTCATGTTTAACGATAGTTGAGTCCTCAGTTTGTGGAGAATACTTGTATTACTAAGATTTCTTGCATTGTGCAGCATACTATACGTACATATTTCTGACAAAAATCTAAATTCAAATGGTTTATATTTTAACTGTTGACACGCTATAAGCAGGAGTGGTTCGTGTATCGGGCTCCACTACGAATCGGGGCAAGCGTCTGTTGTCATTTACATTTAAGTGTAATGCTATGTCTAAATGATGTATGGAATATTATTTACTAGACTAAAAAATCAGCGATCCTCTTCTATATCTAAATCAAAAAAACTTTACCAACAACTATTTGTTGTAGCTATGTAGTTACTTATAAACCTACCCACAAGTTTATAATTTTCTTATGAAGCAAATTTAGCGTTTAATACTAATATTTACCATTATTTCTTATGAATATTGAATATTCATTCAAATATTCAGTAAATGCGCAGAAAAATATTTATAGTTATAAAAATACCCTAATCTGACAGAAAAGTAGGAACAAACCATATTCAGAGAAAAATTTATATTTTAGTATAATTAACGAAAACTATCCGCTTATATTTCTTTTGTGTATTGGTTTTGATATAATATATTATAAGATTTATTAACATATAAGTTTTGTTTACATTCAGTTTCTCTTCTATATATGTTATATATATTCTATATTTTATAGTACTATAGAGAAAAATCTACACGTCTTTTTATTACCATTAATTTGATTTTTTATCCGAAAAATAAATTTGGCTTTTTGACAGGGCTATTTAAGGCGATACATCAAGGTCCATTTTCATACATTTTGTTTCACCTTTAATCTGGGTAACTAAACAAGTATTGGCAAGTAAAGAATTTAAATTCACGTCTAGTTAGTGATTAGTTCTCGCAGTTGAAAGAAAAACGTAAAAATAATTAATAATCATGGATATTTCGGCCTTTAAAATTTAATATGACCAATTTTTATGAAAATGAACCTTGAGGTATCGCCTTAAAATCATTATGTCATAATTACAAACTAGTTGATCGTCAATTAAAATTTAGTTAACTATGGTTATAATATTTTCAACCGACTTATCTGTTAACAAGCTCATAATATTTTATCACGTTTCAAAACAGACAATCTATGGATAATATTATGCTCTTGGGTCAGAGCGTAAAAGAACACTGGCGTCGACTAAGTCATTGAAGTCGAAGGCATAAGATTTGAAAACACTATTTTTCAGATTTGGCTTCACTTTAAATCTATGAATTAAAATTAATCCAAAAATAAGTAACAAAATTATCTTTTGAGGAAATAATAGAATTATCTTTTAAGGAAAGTGAATTTATTACTGATGAGTATATTCCAGAGTCTGACAATTTTGTTATGGCCTCAAATAATGAGTACATCGATAAGTAACCCGGCGAAATGTTTTGAGCTAAAAATATAGATAGCATTGGAAGATAAAAAGTTTTATTAAGTAGGTAATAGAATGCATAATTATATTATGTATATTCGAAGTCACTGACTTATTAACTCACGAGAGAAAATACTACATAATTTTTTTGTATAAATAAAATTACATATTATGTACATGTTCTCTGACGACTGACTTCCTTATGAATGGTCTGAAGAATCTTATTCATATTATAATAAATGCAAAGTTTGTGTAGATGTTTGGATTATTGTTAAAAGTAAAGCCATTTCAAATCGCATCTGCATGAAATTTTGTACATACAGTGAGTATGCTGGGATCAACATAACTAGGCTGTTTTTATACCGAAAACTACACAGTGAGACTTTTATACCCTAAGAGTAAATTTGCGGGAGCGGTGCCACGAACATCTAGTAGTCATCTAGAAATAAAAATATAATATTAACTTTGTTTTTAAACATAAAAAAAATATATATTACCCAATATCTAGCACACATAGAATTAACATTTATTATTAATAAAACAACTCGTTATTAGCCTTTGAAACCACTGTTTTCTGACGTAATTGGGAATAACCGTGAGCGCGTAAGGAAGACATCGCGATCCATTGTTGATAATCGCTATAGTTTGGATAGTAATTAATTAATTAGATGTAAAATAAAAAATGTAAGTTTCGAACAAAATAAATATTAATAAAAAGTAATTTTAATTTTACGCACCCTAAAGCGACTACTACTACTCTAAGACAATTCGTTGCACTAGCAACATTAAACTTTCAGCCAGAAATATACCCACACATACGCCATATTCACATTAAACTACAAAATGATCAAGAAATCAGAAAACTAAAACCAGGATTTTTGGTGAAAATATTAGTAATGGATGATTTTTGGCACAATGTCAGCAAAGGTGAAGACGTATGTAGTTTTATTTAGTAACGTAGTGTCAAAATGACCCTGTATATAAAAATGGATTCCTATTTCCCTTGATTACACTATTTTTTTTGTTGTATTTGTTATTGTCAGGAGAAGGTTCTTATGAAAGAAATAATTCAAAAATTGCGCCGTAAATTAGAAAATTTAAGAAAACTTAACGAAAATATTAATTTAACAGTTATAACTGTCAATTGTTTTGAAATAACTGTCAGCGATTGACAGAATGCGCGCTGCAAATTCATAGTTAAGACGGGACAACGTCGGTCGGGTCGACTAGAATTACATAGAATAATTCGTTCAGTTATTACTTTTTAAATCCAGTGGTTAGTTTTCGTATGATGCGGCAACGAAGATTTGAGTAAACAAACACAAAAATGTTGACCACGGAATTAACCCTATTACAACTTTGGCACCCCGCTTAAACATTGTGCTCAGATTATTTAGAATAATTATTAAAATTATTTTTCACTTATCGCAATATGCGACAACGTAATGACAAATTCATCAAATTCTTTATGTTTGAATACAACTTGTTAAAAAACAGGTGAAATCACCTTTGAAGAAAACTGAACTTTTTGATTTACGTATAACCTTCATTTGAGAAAAAATCTTGCAAAACCTAAAAAAGATACTAAGAGTTGAATATTTACACATATCACCGTTTTTATTATGTTGTGTACTACTCCTATTTTTAATTATATTCCTATTTACGTTACATTGACATCACATAATTATACGTAAAATAACCGATGGCTAACTTATTTCCATTTTTTTTTGTTTATTAGTTTTATATTATAGCTTCAACAAACTTTTTTGTTCGGATGTTTAGATGTTTGTTAGTAAATGCAAAAACGGCTGAACGAATTTGGATGAAGTATTACACATAGACAGAACAAGTCCTGAATTGATCACACTCCTCTTTATCTTACTGACTACTAGCATATTTTTTATTTTATATTTTACTTTGTCTACAATTAATTAAAACACTTGTTTGCAAAATTTCTACTGAGTTGTATATTTGATTCAATACATACATGCAGATAAACATTTCCTCTCCGCTTATAAATATTCTTTCCTTAAAGTCGCGCGCGTATTAATCACAACTCGATGATGTCAACAGAGCCTTTTATAAACTCTCGTACCCTAATTTACATTTTCTATGTTCATGCTCGTTGTTTTATACCGAACAAGGAATCAGTAGTTTTTGTGTGTATGTTATTAATTATAATCAATTGAAATGTGTCGTTAATTATTACAAAATATATATTATCTTTAATCTAATTAAACATTAGCGATATTCACTGTATCGTATCTACATTAAATAACGGAATCAGATAAATCTGAAATTTTTGGGTAAATTTAATAAGTGACTAGGAACGAAACACTATCTGCAGATGTATGTTTAGTAACCACAAGTAAAAAAAATATATACTCATAAAAGAATTATCCGAATAAACTTCTTAATACACATTATCGATTCACTGTAAATATGGCGTTAAGCTCGTTCTCTATCACGTCATAGAACGGAATACACACGACGGAAAATGGGTGCACCAGTTGCGCCTGAGCCTACCCTTCGGGATAAACAACATGTGTGTGAGTGTAAATTCGGGGATAAGACAATTACGCTTTCTCCGGCAACCTCATCCCTAAGAAATCTTATTGAGTAATACGTTGCTAAAGTTATTTTTATACAATGAAGCGAGTGAATAGATCTTGGTATGTTTTGTGTTAAGAACTCCACCGATGTCTTTGTGTGTGTGATATGTAACGCACAACGTCAATCGGATGGCATATATGAATATAATATGTATTTGTTACGCAAAGGTGTTTTATTGAATCATCGCGAGTAGCGTCGATGGTGGGCAGTACCTTCGTGACGCACTGTTAGAGAAAAGGACTATTGGTTATTGTTATTCATAATCATAAAGACATTTATATGTTAAGATTTTCTTGTCATGTATGTGGTAGTTGTAGTATAGGCGTAAAGATAAAACTTGTGGAGATTTCGTGATACGTCAACAATACCAAATAAAATGAATCACATTGAGCACTTTCTATTGCGTAAAAACAATGTTTCAATTTGAGAAAGTGCTGGGTCTCTTTATATAAATAATTTAATTCTTGCAGATACTAAGCGAACACAATAGTTTATGTCATCGTGCATAAAATTTGAAAATTATACCAATTAGGAAACCTGTAAATATAAAGTAGGAGTGCCGTGATAAAGAAGTAAAAACTATAGTAGTGTTTTTTCATTGTTAAGATATTATTATTAGCATCATTAGATATTATAGTTTTATCAATTTTATTACTTTAATATTTGTAAACTTAATTAAATCATGTTTTCAATACATGCGTATGAGCGTTTCTTGACTAATTGTCGTGCAAATAGCGGTCACGGTCTTAGAAGGTAAAAGAACCTTTAAATTAAGGCGGAACAAGGTGAGAAGTGAGGACGTTTGGAAACGCGTTGGTGTTACGCCGCGCCGCCCCATTGCATTCATCGATCAGCGATCAACGCAAGTAGTAGAAACAGTAGATGACTCGCACTCACCTCACACACGCCGATACAGTAATAAAACTAATGTTTATGGTAACCCAAAATTAAATACTTACATTTATTACGTTGAGATAGGTTATCGCCATGATAGTAAATTTACGTGGCCTCACTCGTACGTTAATTTTGTTTTTGTACGTTGATTATACTACTTAGATGGTATTTTAATATTTCGATCAAGAGGGTATTTCGTCGTTATCTACTGCCTGTTTTTGATGAGATTCTTTGGAGACGTAAACTATAATATTGAGAATTATGTAAATATTTATGTAGGGGTTTTTAATAAAAATAACTAGCTAATTAAAAAAAGTGTTTATGGCTATAATTCGATTACAGCTCAACGTATAAGATATATGATATTTAGATTTACCATTACCCAATTACCTTGGCTGTGACGAACCGCTAAGATTCACACGCGTTTTTTGTATAAAACAATCACTCAGCATTAGATAAGATAAGCTAAATGTGATTTACCAAGGCCTTATCATTACCTAAAATAGGTTATTAAATGTATACCGTAAAAAATATTAACAAACGTTTCTATACTAGGTTATAGTTAGTTTTTGATATGCGTGATTATCCATCTTCAAGGAATAAGCATTATTGTCATCTGCTTGTAAATAATAACAACGTAATTATTTAAATAAAGCGACTGTGAGGTATACATAATTACACATTACAGTATGTAAAAAAAATGCTATTAAGATTTTTAAATCAGGTTGGTTTAGAAAGGCGCCTCTAACAGTAGGAATAAAATATTACTAAAACATTTTTTTATAAAACTTGCAATGTGTTTTCTGGTGATGATAAAAAGTGGCAGCAATTTTGTTACATATTGCTTGATATCTATTATATTCAGTATTACATACCACAGAGTAAAGTCGCAGAGAAAGTTTTGGCCTTGTTGAAATGACGCATGTTGGTCTGGTAACCTTGGGATATTGGTCTAATAGTTTATCTACAGTCATACTGAGTACTAATAATTGCACGTGAAATAGAGCCTCGGACTTCAAAATAATAATGTCAACTGTCTAACTCAACACGTAGCAATAAATATTGCAACAGAATAAACTTTCTTAATATCCTTCCTTGGGTTATCGTGATATTCCGTACGAGTTTCTGTGTGTATTTCTTGGAATATTTAAGTTAAAGTTATTTGAACGCTGGACAATTGATGCTCGACGCATATTAACTATCCGGTACCTGGCTGTGGTTTTGTTATGCATGCCTTGTAAGTTGTAGTATAGCCTTTCGCGTGGTGCTTACGAGTTTACAGATTCTTTTAATAGATAAGTAAGTAGGTACTAAATCATTTTTAGAAATTAGCTCAAATGTTTATCTTAGACTTCTTAAAAAAATATATTGTCTCAATATTTTTTATCATAACGTCGAATATTCGCGCAAACACAAGAAATCATTTAATATATATTTTATAATTTTTTTCACTTTTGCTCCCGTAAGATTTTTTGGCATAAAGTAAATATTCATTTTTGTTTTATTTCCATAAAAATATATAGAAAAGTGGAAACAGGCTAGTGGGGAGTTGAACGGACTGCCGAGACGTATGTCCGCAGGTACGAAACCCAATGGCACACGTCTTTGACTTTTCTCAAATTATGTTATGTATTCTTTGTGAATCATTGAAGGAAAACAACGTGAGGAAACACGCAAGCCTAAGTTCTCTAAAAGAATTCTGACAGTATGTGAAGTCTGCCAATCCGCATTAGGCTAGCGTGGTGGACTAAGACCTAATTCCACTTACTTGTAGAGAAGACCCATGCTCAGCGGTGGGACACTATCTAATACAGGACTGTTATTATTATTATTTTGAATACGGTAAAAAAAATTGAGTAAAAAGAAATATGTCTGAATTTATTAGTCCACATGACACTGTTTCTAAAATAGAGCACATAGAGATGTAACTTGTAAGTCCTAAATAGACTTCACGAGACGCTGTCTTCAACAAAATTAACAATAGTGTTCTATACATACTACATAGTTCCCTTTAGTATTGTATTGTGATATGCCGCGGACAGCGTTCACAACAGATCGGACATAATGGGGCCATTGATTGTGTGGACGTATCATTTACGTATGCATGTTTGTGCGTATGTGTTTGTTCAGTGGTCATATTAAGCTTCCTTAAGGTGTAATATTTTTTATTGTTCCTTTTGAAATACATTGCTGTGTTATTTAATTCTGTGCAATTTTTTTAAAATATATACAAATACGAAAAATAAAACGTTAAATCAAAGTCGCAACTAGTATTGTGATATCAAGTTTATATTGGAAATGAATTTGTATTATCAATTATGTATTTTTTTAAACAAACTGTCCTTTCAATAAGATACAATTGTGAAATGAAGTGACGGAATAATCCGGTGATAATATTCTATCCATTTTCCTTATAAAAGCCTAAATGTATGTGAATAAACGAGGTTTAACCATAAAAACTACAATGTAGCTATTGTTATTATGTTTTTTAAATTTAATTATTATAATTAGTCTCTTTAAGGGCTCATTTTCAAACCGTGGAAACACCCCCTATGGAACAACTATCTTGAAATTTTGAAATAATTATTTTCTATAAAGATTTTGTCAAAATGTGAAAGTTACTACTAGTTTGTTCACTGTTAAGGCTTAAGAAGACGTTATATTTTAGACATGCCAAATATGCGCGTTTTCGTTACGCGCACTATCGGCGAGTTGTCAGTGCGCTTTTTTTTTTCGCAATTTAAGTAGACAGTTCGCGACAGCATCGCGTTTTGCGCGTTTGAATTGCCTCGAAATACGTCTTCAGCTCGTTTAAAAATGTCATGTTGCAGCGCGTACCTTGCCTCTTTGTTGACGATTGAAAAATCAACTCTTACTCTATAGAGCTTTTTTTTGAAGGGAAGCTGAGGTTATTTTTATCTAATTGCAATTAATATGTACTTAACAGACATTTTTTTTTTGCTGAAATAATTACATAATATTTTTTGTCAGTAAATAGATTTGTTTATTTTTTTTATCAACGTCTGAGTATATTGCACAAGCCGAATCGTATAAAAGAACATTAATTAATGTACAGAAATATTTTAATGCTACCCTTTCTTGTTATCTTTGATTGACGTTGGACATGTTTGGTTGCAGCTAAGAAACAGAATGGTTCGGCGGTGCGCACGAACAGCTTGGGCTCGGGCGCGCGCACACCGCCCGCTGAGCGAACCAAATCTAAATTCTCGGCATTCGGCAGACTATTCAAACCTTGGAAATGGAAAAGAAAAAAGAAATCTGAGAAGTTTGAAGCAGCTTCAAGAAGTAAGTCGCCATAATATAATACTTGATATAGGTGTATAAAATTAAAGTCTGAATCATAGAGTGCTGCAGCTATAATGTATAATTACTTAAATTACCTTACAAATAATTAAGCAGGAAAAACAACCATTTTGTGACCTAATTCGCAACTACGGTATTACGTTTAATATTGAATACATTAGATCCAGTTGCTTAATGATGTGGAACTGTAGGGGTCGCCGCCGTGCAGTAGTTAACATTTTCTTGCTGCATGATGCATCTACTAAAGCTTACACAAGATATTATAACACGTCACGGATTTCCTAACGCGTAAATTACTCTATATAGTTTGAAATATGAGTTTAAATTTATAAATATAAAAGAAAGTGGTGTTAGTTACATATGTATAACTGAGGAACTGATGAACCGATTTGGCTGAAAATTGGTGGAGAGGTAGCTTAGAACCAGGAGACGGACATAGGATACTTTTAATCACGTTCCCACGGGAACGGGACGTGACATAAGACGTGGTATAAGCAAGCAAAATTTGGTATGGAGATAGTATAAGACCCTGGGAAGGTTATAGGCTTACTATCCCGGGAAAATATATAGTGGGACTTTTATCCTGAAAAACTTCTTCACGCGAGCGAAGCCGCGAGCAAAAGCTGGTATTTAATAAAAACCTCATCATCGCTGTGTCCCGTTTCATTCTTCAACAGACATGCGTAGGACATGTGTTTTAATGGAAAAAATAAATATCAAGAATATTTTAAAGTATGCTAAACACATTTTGCACTGATAATGTTTAATGAATTCCAACATTATATTTTATAGTTGTTCGTTTTTCGTTTATTTCCGTGCTCAAAATATTAAATTATATAACGTCAGCTAAATTAATTGAAAGTGGGAATACAACAAAATAAATGAATAATAATTTTAAAAAAGCCTATTACTAAAACATTTATATTCGGATAAAATTAATTTAATAATAAAATTAAAAGCTTCGTTCATCTGAAAATTACTTTTAATATTTTCTATTAAATTATAATAATTTTATTTCGTCCAAAAAAAAAGCAGTTTCCAGCTTTTCCTAATTAAGCCGACGATAACGACGATACGATTTGCGAAATTGATTTTAAAGTACAGTGATTTTTTTAAATAATGTTTTAGAAAACGTTTCCTATGAAAAAAAAAAACATAATTATATTATTTAATTAGTTAATAAAAATGTTAACACCGACTCATTAAACGATAATCACAGGTCAATTCGGAGTCTGTACATTCTAGAAGCGTATAATCTTTTAAATTCCTTAAGGTGAGCTGAAGTAAGAATTTTTGCAAATTCATTCGCAAGCGCTTAAATCCCAGTGGGCGCACGGTTATATTAAATGATTTTTCGAAATAAATCAAATTCAACATTTACCAACAACAACTTATGCTATCATATCGTTTAATAAAACTTATTGAGATTATATTATTATTCTAAAGAATTTAAGACGTGGTACATGATTCATAAAGTAAACTTTGCTGGTAGTTATTTTTACATCATACATAAGGTGATTAATTAATTAATTTTTATAAATGTTTTAATATTTTGCAGCTTTAGAAAGGAAGATATCCGTCCGTGCGAATAGAGATGAGTTGGTACAGAAAGGCATTCTTCTACCGGAAAGTCCGGTTACGCCAGTACCCGAAGCCAGTAAGTAATTTTTAAATGTGATATTTTTAATTATGATTTCTCACTTTTCAATGAGGGTTCGAACCCAAATATCAACTTTAAATTTTAGTGTCCTTCAAACAGAGATTACCTCTATTGTATACTGCTCTTTGATGGCAAAAATTATACGTAACGCATGTATTCTGACGCACTCTGACATAGGATAGATCTATCTCCAATAATGGTTTATTATTATACTCTTCATCAATGGTTTCTAACCTTTGCCTTGTTACACCTGTTATTTCCGCGGAAAACGAACTTGCCCCGTCTTCAAAATGTTATCAAAACAAACAATACAAGCAAATACAAACATCTGTATTAATCATAAATTGCACAACAGCCTTACAATAATTTTAGCGTCACCTCTGATACGTTTTTTATTTCACGATCCTATAATTAGGTTCTTTGTTACCCCTGTGAAATAGCTGATTCACCCCTGCGGGGGTAATTATTCCTAGGTTAGGAATCCAGGCTCTACATCATATTTAAAAAGGAAACGATATATTGATACCTTCATTTTATATAACTAATACCTATCATACGCATTTACCCCACATATAAAAGGAATCATTGAAAAGTAGGTAAATATTTGTTCATTTTTTTCTTTCATGAATAGGGTTAGTGGTTTAGAAATAGTTTTCAATGTACGATTTCTCAAATATTGGAGTTTAATAATATCAAGCCGGCAACGAATAATTTCAAAATATTTTACAGACACGGTACATGCGCGGTCAATTGTGAGAGTGGATTACGGGTGCTTGGTAATTTTCTAATAGATTTTTTTTATGGCCATGATGTTATACAAGATTGCATGACTCCAATGTTTCTAAATCGCGATTGCGTTTCGCTTTGACGGTAATTCGAATTTTTATAATAATACATGAAACCACAGACATGGATTTACTGAATAATCTACGATTAGTTTATGGTTGTGACTCTGTGGATTCCTTTTCCGGGGTACAAGTTACAGATAGAATACTTTTTCGGGTTAAAAGGTAGCCTAATATGTTAATTAGGATTTTGTTTATCACTTCACCCAAATTCAGAAATGAGTGCGTTTACTTGTTACGGATATCGAACCACACTTTTTCACAATTATATTAACAGGATTTTGTCCTATCGCCAGTATAAGATTATTTTTGACGAAATCCTTTACAATCAATGTATTTGTTAATTCTTGAAATATTTTTGCATTGCCCTCCACTAATCGTGTCCACTGCTCCAAATCACTTATTCTATTGCGGCAAAAAAACAGGCATACAACCGATCTGATCTAAATCTACGTATTGGTAATTAAAAATAAAGGTTATTTTATGAAGGTGTTAGGTTTAACATGGTATATTAAAAGGCAAATACAATGTTGCAAAACTGCTAGACTGGCGCACGTTTGCATTCTAAATGAGCAATCAACACGTGTTCTTCCTACTAAGATTACGTCCTTGTTTTTAGAGAGAAATCAAGCAATATGTGCCTTTAGATTCTGATCGATGCTCAAATAATGGGCCAGTTGGGCAACGACGTGTTTTTTTTTTGCTATGTTGTGTCTTCATACCCGTTGAACTGTGTTACTGTAGCTTTCTAGGGAATATCTATGGCCATAAATTAAACCATAATTAATAAATGATGGACATAGTAACGATATTATTTTTATAAAAACTAGAAACTTACTACGAATTTAGCTATGGGGATAACTCGTGGCCTCAATAGTTAAAATAAAATCACAATAGCATATTTGTAAGCATAGGTGGTATATGTTATTATGTTGTCAAATAGTTATTGCACAAGGTCGCGTTAGCTGCATACAAATGCTGTGATCATTTTGACACCGAACAAAACATACACTTACTACAGAAATATATTAATAATTTTAGTAATTTTATATGTAATAAAATTATTAACAACATATATTTCCGACTATTCCTAGTATTATGTATCCAACATATAGCGAATGAACGAAGTGCTGAAAAATTTGCAATGGTGGCCCTTTTCCGCTCTCTACCTCTTTAGACCTAGTAAGGCAGGCCGGTATTATTATTTCACATAAACCCCTAAAGGGATACAAGTTTTTATTGGAATTCATAAACCGTTAAACTTATCTATACAATAGAGATAAACAAAGGAACTTTTTTTAACAACTTATAAAGGAGACGAAACACGATGAATGTAGCTGCGGATGAGATTTAAATGACATTTTGGACGTTGTTGTTCGAAGATATCCGATTCTCATTTAGTCAATTAAATACTGCGAATATAAAGGTAGGCAAGCCCTGATTGAGATGACATTAATTTTATTTATTTTTAATTATGGATATGTTTTCTTATATATTATTTTTAGTTTAAATCAATCTCCAAGACGCAATAGGTGATTTAAGAAAAATATTGACTCTAAATTGTGATGAAATTTGCTATGGAGACAGTGTACAATTCGATAACATATAGTTTCGCAATAAATTGTTTGCCACTCGTGATGGACGGCTTTGATACAAACAGGCTGATAAACAACACTATGAGTTCTAGATACAGGCGTCAAACGTGCACGGATTGCACTGATCTATTGGGCCTGTGTTTCACAACATCTTTTCATATAAAATGTCATCGTAGTTTTGTACTTTCGCATGATGTTTTTTAACAAAATATATACATAAATTTAAATTAAATTAATTATAAAATTAAAATATTAAGTAAAAATAGCAATTTTATATGCAATTTTATTTATAAATTTATGCATATTGTCAGACTACTCTTAATCTTAAGAATCTTTTTTCTTAATATTGTATTGCATTATTTGTTACATCCTAAGTACACAATTACATTTAATTGAATACATTGAATTAAATTGAATACAAATACATACATTGCGTGTCGATCTTTTGAAATTAATATATGATCAATCAAGAATGTTTAATTCATCTATAATAATAGTACGCAACGTCCAATGTTATCATTAGTAAATTGTATCTTAAAATATGTGTAATTGTCGATGGTGTATCTTAAATAAGTAAATGACAGCATTAGATGGATGTCAGTTAGCTAATCGGACATAAACCTTTTTAAATGGTTTTGGTATTTCGACACACAGGTATGCCTCGGATTAAAGTTTAGCTTACCTTTTATCTAAGTAACACCGTCCCGTGGGATAATTTACAGTATTATTTTTAAGTTTTAAATATTGCTCATTCCCATTTCTAAAAATTCACGTACTAATCAAAACTACGAAAGCTAAGTTATAATATAACAAACAATTAATGAATCACTATTACTTCTTATTTGAGTAATCAGTGCAAAACTTTTTTGGACCCAAACAGAGTAAAAATATGTAATTACATCTTTTCGTTGTTTCAATGGCAAAAATCCCGTGACTCATATTCGTTTCTCTTGCTCGTTACAATGTTTTTTTTTCAAGTCGTATGTGTCAATGAAACTGGGTTCAATCTTGGGTGTTCATAAAAAATAATGTAAAAATTATTTCCATGTTGATACAGGAATTCATGATTTTTAAATAAACTATGAACATATACCTAATTGCTGTTTTCTACTACACACTAATCAGAGCAACTGACGTCATCTTGATATAATTTTCATACGTAAATGATCCTCTTCTACGTCTATATGATACAAGTACAACCCTACCGGTTTACTTATTTAAATGAACAAGTTATTTGTATAAGTGATAGTTATAAGTTAAATATAAATTGTTAAAAATGATGAATAAAATAATGATTCAAGTAAAATCTTCACAGAAAGAAATAGAAGATTTTAGAGGTGTAGTGGCAGAGCCTAGCCGAGTAAGGGTTAATTAATCACTGGTCTGATATTATATTATTGATACTGATCTTGTTTAATAAATAAAAAAATAACTTTCGGGGAGTTTTATTCATGTGTATATTGAAACACTTCACGATACTTATATTTAGAATTCTTTTGATTATATATTTGTATTTTATTTCAACAAAGTAATTTTGTTTCAATACAACTCGTGTTTAAACACGCGGTGACATCACAAAATGTCGTCATGACATCATCTTTTGTTTAGTTACGTCAATGAGTTCATAAAAACTTAAGTAAAAAAATGCAAAATATTTTCAAATTTATTGGCTACTTTTCATGAATGTCATTTCATTCCCATTGTCTCTATTATAGTTAAGATATGTAAACAAACTCTGATTTATCTTAAAAATCTTTATGCAGTAACGTTTTGAATTCAGCAAGAAAAATATTAATTTACAATTTTAATTCCTTGGTTTATTCTACTGGTTTTTCATTTAACTACAAATCAAACTCCCACATCGCACACTGAGGGATGGCCTTAGCCGCGGTACTACTGAATCATTCTATGATTCACTGGTACTACCCCGGTGGAGCGGGCCCATTCGTGTTATAAATAAATATGGCTACGGCCTAGTTCTACCACTTTTAAAAGGGGTATTGATTGGCTATTGATAAGAAAAAAGTAATCGATATGTTATGAAACGTAATTTCGTGTATTCAGGCCAAGGCGTGCGCAGTAAAAATATTTACAATCAAAGTCGTCAATTATTGCAGATATTAATTGCATTCTGAAATTATTTCAGCAATACTTTTATAAAATTATTTAGATTGAAATAAAAAACGCACCTAAATCACAAACTTGGCGTTTCGATACCTCAGGTCCTTACATAGAGACAAGAGAGGGATAGACAACGATTTCGAACCCGTTACATTCTCTCACTCTTTTTATTGAAGTTTAATACTCAGGCAACGTCTACATACTATAAGAAAAATTATAAATTGACTCCTTCAAAGTTCCATAAAATCCTAGTATATGTTCCTTTAAGAGACGTACGTTATTTTTATCGTTACATATCTCATGCCGGTGATATAAAATGGTTGTTTATTTGTACAGATGAGGAGTTGTCTTCGACGTACAGCGGCGAAGAGGCCCGCGGAGACACGGGCAGCAGCGCCGACAGGCTGGCCGGCGTCCACGCGGCGCTGCAGGCGCAGCTGGCGTCGCAGCTGGCGCAGCAGCAGGCGGCGCTCGCGGCCGCCGTCGCCGCCGCCGCCGCCGCGCACCACCACCACCAGAACAATAACGTCATCGGTGAGTAACTACTACGACTGTAATGAGATTAGATGCATTAGGCACTCGGACCATGTGGTTGCATGGACTTGCGCACCCCGTGACCTTGTCTATTAGAGAAAGAGTGTCGATTGGCGGGCTTTTAGTCGGTAGGACGGTTTATACCTATGAGTCCGATAAAAATACGTAAACGGATTTCCCCGTGTGAAAAAAGGCACTCGAACCTCGGAGCTTTGCGTATTGTCGGGAATTGTAACGATCTATTGAAGTCTAACGGCCGTTAGTTTGGTGGGCTCATAAACTACTGAAATCTAACACTAAGTTATTGAGTAATTTCTTATAAATAGCGGCCGAAACCTGACTATCATTTGATTGTCAGGTTTCGGCCGCTGATATAATAATGATGGCGAAAATCAATACGATTTATGCCTGCCTATCTCCGAATGGAGGAGCTAAATTGTCTAGTTGCCACCAGTTGCAAAAGATGTATTTCTTCTCTTGCAGCTAGAGGCAAAATTCGGTTGACTTTTCGACATTTTATTTAGACTGCACTGCACTTACTATTAGGTGCAGTGTAAGTAACATATGTACTAGGATAAAAATATACATTATTCAAAAATGATGCTATCTTTGCATAAACTATTATACTATTCGCATTCATATAAAAAATTAAATACTTCAAATAAAGCGGCTAATGCGACAAAATTAAAAAAAAAATTGTATGATTGTAAAATGTAAGTAGATATATTACTGTAACTTTGACTAAAATTAGCATAAACAGGAGAATTAATTAAAGTAATCAATTACACCAGAACTTTTTTTTATTAATTTGTATAAAACAAAACAATTTAGACGACGACATAGCAACAATATGGGTCAATTAAGTCACTATATGAATATAATGTTTAAACGTTGAAAGCAATATATTGTAAGCATACTTAATCAAAGTGCAGCTGAGTTACAAAATAATTCCCACATTACAAAATTGCTACAACGTTGTTGAAATACTGTGCGAAGTAAATATACCTCAGTAAAACTAGCCCATTTATTTCAATATAATATTAAATTTTATAGGTACTATAAACAATGATCCCTTAATATAAGCATGTTAATTTTTGTTAAAAAAAATACTTGCAATGCTTTATACAGCAGCTATAAATCATTACTTCGTCTTGATCATTCACTAATGTTCATAACAAACAGGATGCAATGAGATTATGGTGAACACTGAGCAGGAAATAAACGTTCCTTGTTTACTTGAAGGTTGTTTTTTTTACCGGTTCTTTATAACTTCGACGTTTAAGGATCGAAGAGCCTTGGTTGGCAACGTATCCTGTGATAAACAACTTAAGTAATCACGCTCGATTATTTTGTAAAAATATTAAGAATTTTATGCTCTTATGGGGTCTTTGAATTGAAAAAAATATCCATATTTGTAAGCGATTATTCCTGCCATTTGTCCCGCATTTTACAATAAATAATTCCTTTTGCTGAGTACGAGTTATCGAAGCATGTATGAGAATGCGAGTTGGTTAATATAACGTGGATCATGAACATTCAGATACTCAGAAAGATTGTCTCAAGATATTCTCCTTTATCGCCGAATCAAGCGATAACATGTTTAGAAAACTAAAAGGCGTGTGCACTGTTCACCAGACATGTCTTAGAATCGAAGCGGAAACCTTCGCTTCAACAGTTCGTTACACTTCCGCTAGGCTTATCGCTTAAGAAGGATGATAGACACTTACCGAAATCGTTTACGTTCTCTTTTATATTATATTATCACAGTATGCTATGCTATCGGATATGCTCTCATGGATGTGAAAAATCGTAATTGACACTACCCAATTATTTGCCTTTTTTATTTAGGCGTTAAGTGACCGTCGTAGCTTAGCTTAATGCGTCTCAGCATACATTACATACTATAGTGACAAAAATATCAATTGAAAATAGCACCCGAATTTTTGTAGACTTAGGCAATAACTATTTTGTGATTTCACCCTACGTTAGTAGATATTACATATTATAAAATATATATTTTTAAAGCCGTTAGAAATGTCTTCATCTCATGCGGTGACTAGTTTTGAGTCTCTACTTGAGCGGCGTGGGCTTGCACGTTTATTAGTGTGTGGGGTCAATTTAGTTGATGGTTGATTATAAGCGAATGAACGCTTATTTGCGTTGCGGCACGATGAGTCAAACACGTTTCGAATGCAAGGCTCTTGCTTCATTAATTGGTGAGGCGTGCAGGGTGGAACATGCTCTATGTGGTGTTACAGCAAGTACGTCTTGATTGTTTACGGCACCATAATAAGCTCATTGAATAACCTTCATTATTGGAAAATTGTTATATGATAGTTTTTTTTTTTTAAAGAGCCTGTCAAGTCCGTTACATTTCGTGATAAAATGAAGTTTTGCTTTTTATAAACAGTAGGAGTTTTTATCCAAGCCGAGTTTGAGTGTCATCCTCATACCTGAAGCTGCAGATAGTACTCTTAAGAAAACCTTATATGGTTTTCGAAATGCAGTAAAATTGTATACCTATGTGAGTTTATTCCGTTAGTAGACACCAATCTTTTAAGCTCCCAGATATGATTGCATGCAAACGGTTCGCGTAAAGTAAGGTATAATTACATTTGTAACTGGAATTTTGTGATAAATTTAATCGAACTCCCATTGAACGATAACTATCAGTAAGTAGCTAATGAAAATCCAAATCAAAAAACACTTTCCCAACTCTCATACTTAAAATATGAGTAGGATAATCATAATATGCATTTTGCGTTGTAAGTTGTGTGTTGACCGCATAACTCTACGTGACGTAGGAATATCCTTGTATCAAGTGTGCTCAGCGAGCCAACGACTTAACGAGTTCTTACATGTTTTCTGGCATAATCCATTGAGCACGGATGGGAACTATATGACACTTGACACTACCGGTTCATTGAATTACCTTTTTCAATCAATGTTAATAATGAAAACGCTAACATTGGAACAAAACTTTAATCAAATCCAATATAATGAATAATATATTCGACACCGCAGAGCATTGTAATTCAATTGTCCAAGTTCGACGTCTCTACCTTGTGTGCACTGTAGCGCTCTGTACAGGGATTGATTATGATTGCTTGTATTATGTGTGCAGTTTCAGGTTAGAATTATATTGGTAGGACATAATTGGTTTATTCGAATGTGTGTCTATATGATTCGGCTAATTTATTGAACAGTTAGACCGCTTTGGATGGGATTCTTGCTGGCTTTATAAGAAGTAAAATAAGTCTTTACACTTTAAAGATATCTAGAGTTTTGCGCGAGGACATTTTATGGACAGAGAGGGTCAGGAAGTATATTTTATCCCCGAAAAAAGCAAGGTTTCTGTGGTACAGTTAATCTACGAAGAGACTTTCAGGCATTGATGCCTCTAGTAAAAGTTAGTATCAAAATACAATACCTTTATTAGGATCTGTCAATTACACGGTGCGCGAGACATTTACGCAATTACCGCAAGCAAAGTAGTTTACATCTTTGTCCATGGCTTATGTCGTAGAGACTACTTACTAATCTCAAATTTTTAATAAATTAAATTATGGGTCTTGAGATTGGATTATTAGCAAAGTAAATAGTTAGGAATATGCCTAAGAAATGTTTAAAATATGCATGAAAACATGTCATAATATGCAACATTTATTAATGAAAAGTAGCTAACAGTTTGATTTTTGTTTTTACTTAAAATCAGCATATTATTTGTACGTATCAACTTCTTATATCAAAATATAAATTTTAAATAACTTAACAGTTTATTTTTAATTATATAAAATTTTCTGGACTAACTTGCCTTGGTGGCGTAGTTGTACTACGTATTGCGTACGTGGTGCGGCTATCACTAGGAGATTTCGGCTTTGATCTCTGGGTTGGCTTATTGATATTGTTTTTCTATTTTTAATAAGCTTGCTTGAAAAGTATATTATGGTTTGTAGAAAGTTTCACCATGATAGGATTATGTATTTGAGCACAATTTCAAATCCTGCGTTATTTTTCAGCTTAGACACTTGGATATGCTTCGTCGGCTACATTACAACCCAATTTAGTGTTTATTCTTAAATATTCAAATGAATAGAAATAATACTATATCTACAAATATAACGAAAATATGTATAATCCCATCATTTTAAGCAATATATGCAAAAAACCGACGCTAAAATACTCAAATGCATTTAATCCGGTCTCTACATATAAATTATATCTATGCTTCCGTAACAGCATCATAATAATTAATGTCATCAATATGATAAATATAAAGACACTGTATTGTTTCGATTAGGTATCTTAATCTAATATAACATGAGATGGTTAGGAGCATAACCGTTCCACAAAAGCCCGCATGGGTGTCAAAAGGCCGGTCGAGTCTAGCGGGCGAAGGGTGGCAGCCGCGAGCCGGTAGAGTAGCTCGTGGCGATGGTCGGGTCGGTCGGGAACGGTCGCAGGCCGCAGCGGGTCTGCGGGGGCGGTGCGGGATGGCCGGGAGCGGTGCCGGCGGCGCGACGCGTGCGGGCGCGCGGGGAGCGGTCGCGCGGCGCGCGCTTCAGTGTCGGTCCGCCCGCACCCGCGCCCGCCGGCCCGCGACCTGCCGCAAACCGACCCTCGCGCCCGCCTGCCCTAACCTCACTCGATTACCTGCCCGCCTAGTTATAGGTACCACCTGTCAAAACACCGAATGAAACCCACTGACGCATCTTATGTCGTCTACTCCTCCTGACGTAACCGTTATTAGCGATATACACAACGTGAAGTGCGCATTAAGGTTTTTCAACCCAATGACACCAGCGACCCCTATTTCTGAGGTGTTCGCAATGTGGAACGTTTAAACCCTTTCAGTCTTAGAGTATACAGTAAATGCACTATTTGACCTATTTTACTTCATTGCTTAGAATGTAGCCTGAAAATTTATAAATACTAACGTATTACGCCACTATATTATACTGTGTATCGAAAAATTCGTCACATGATCGTCACTGTCGCTTCAGTTTTGTCTTTTTTATCAGAACTTATTGCAATAGTAATATCATACTTTATTAAGGAAAAAAACGTGTTTTCAGATATAATAATTGTTGCATCTTTTATCAAGTTTGACGATGTTGGACCTCTTACAACTCCTTTCAAAATTTAAAACTTACAATCGAGTGATAACTTTACAATAATCTTTAACTGTACTTTTTTTTAAACTTTCGATATACTTAAATAATGGTAAATGATGTTTTATACTAAACAATCGTGTAACCGGCATATGTGTGGTTAAGTTATATCGGTCGCGATATTCTAGGCGCGAACTTTGCGTGCGGTATCGATCCACATCGAGCACTAGCGTTAGCACGCGATCGCGGCCGCTGCACCGACGATATTTCCCACCGGTACACACGTCATGTTCCTGTGACAACACTCCTTTATAAAATTACGCCCAATTGCCATCCGGCTGACCTCGTTTCGCTCGTACTTACTGAATAATTAAATATTTATTATCGAAATGCAAAGTATCACTTAATTCAAATACTGAAATTAAAATTTAGTTATTATTTTAGCCTGTACCTATGCTTGGCTTTACAAATGTGCGTAAAGTTTTCTTTGTTAGGGGTTTATCAGTCAAGGTATGTTGGGTGGCATTAAAACACATTTGAGGGTCTGCGGCCGCAGTCCGAGTGTTAAGGGCGGCGGATAAGAGAGCGGGCGCGGTGTCGCGAGCGCCGCACCGCGGCCGGCGCGTGCCGCCGCCACCGCCGCCGCCCGCGCCGCCTGCGCCGCGCCTTTCTATGATGGGCTACATCATGGGATGCGCCTGCTTGAGAGGTGCGTAGCACCATCATATTCGTAAATACGTAAATAGACGATTATTTTTACTGGCTGCATTGCATCGTACAATGCGTATAGTTTTCAATTGTATTAATATTTTAAAACTCAAACGTTGTTTTGTAAAATGTGTTTAGTTATATGTAGGAAATAACAGGACAACAATGATTTTATTTAACAGCAATATATTATGATTACTTATTACAAAATAGGCGAATGAAACAACTGGTGCCAATTGAGTAATATACCGACGCGTCAATAACTCAGTATACAAACGAATATGACAATATTACATCATTACGTTTCAAGTCTCAGGTTTAAAGTTAACGAAGTAGCTGACGTCTACACCAAGACGGTAGCCCACTGCTGCGCCGCTACCGCTCCGCTTTAAATGAACTTTTCTGATTTAAAGTCCATTTCTGCACTTTCCGGGAAAAAAGTAGCTTATAACAATTATGTTTATTCAGAATTTGCTTTATCGGTCTGCCAAATTAGTCCAAACTGATTTAGGGATTTATCTGTTTACTTCGAGACAGCTTTACAAATTCTCATATTTATAACCTTAGGAAAATAAATGTATCAATTCTCCACATTACCTTCTATACTTATGTAGTTGTGAGAGCATTGTTTGCGAGTTTTTTTTACTTTCGTATAACAAAAAGGGATTCATGGTTATTTTTTTATATTTACATAAGCGATTTATCTAATAAAACTTCTCTTTCATCAAACAATCCCTTGTTGCCCTTTATCCTTGCGATTATAATTAACCCTGATTCTTTAAAAAAACGAATGTCACGGAAAATAAACCTTTCTGCATGCGCTCATTCATATTATGAAGCTCATGGTAGAGTTCCAAATATATTTAGTACTTAACTTTATAGCAATCACTGTTATAGTGGCTCGAGCCGACAAGTCCCGATCCAATCGGTGTTATTACGTCCAGTTAGATCAGCAAAAATAATGCTTGCGATATATGAAGTCTATGCATACGTCGTTTTTAACGAGCTGACGACGCTCTTCCAAAACCCACAAAGCACGCAACAAAACCGCGTACTAAACGCATTGCAGTGAGGAACTGAGTACAAGTTTGCACATAAAAGATGTTCACACTAGAAACACACAGAAAGCGGTGACGTCGGCCCATGTAACTTACCCGGCTTGCATTGATTTGGGCCTTTATTATACCTGACTAAGAGATATTAAGTGGTCACTTGATGAGCAAATATAAAAGTAGGCAATTAATCATTGTTTGGATAAAAGCCGATCATCTAAATATTCGAATTGGTCTATACTAATTGAATACATTTGTTCTAATTTTCGAGATCTACTTATTTTACACATTTTACATTGAAGACCGGACCAGGTGGGCGTTATTAGGAGCTTTTAGCCACGTTTTATACTGAATTTATCTGTTGTAAGATATGTATTGCTTCACGTAAAATCCATATTTCTCTGCAATGTTCCAGATAGTTGGCGTCTGTCGTCTAAATTGGTATCTACCCAAGTCTAAGTTACGAACTAGAAACTTCTTATCTTATACGTCAAACTAAGATTGGATATATTTAACTGTAGATAACTTAATAATGTTATGGCGTATCTAATACTTAGCCAAATATATTTCATATTTGTAATTGCAAATAATTATTAATTATGTTGTTTATTCTAGTATGACAAATGAGCAGAATAATTGTAGAACTATGTACATAATAAATATACGAGCAAACATATAAAAACATGGCAAAATATGTGTTATTCCTCACATCCGCACTACACGCTCGCACGGCTACGCTCTCGCCGAGCACAGAACGCAAGCAACTTTTTTCTTTAACACAGCTTACTAATGACGCATTCATATAAAAAGTACTTTTATTAATAATATCCAGGTCGCAGTGAGTAATGTAGCTATGAAAATGTCATGAAATCTATCCGTAGAGTTATAAAATTATGAAATAAAAAACCTACAATATAGGTTTATAGTTATACATTTTGTCGTCGAAGTCGTCTAGATGGTGCAAACGTGCTGTATGATGCGAATTAAGGGCGCCTTTAAATTAGCCGCTTAGTACCGCGTGGAGGCAGTGCGGCTGTAACGCATTTAGCTTCTAATTTGAAGTCTCCTGAATAACAAGAAGCACACACGCTAGTCGTTTGGAATCAACAATGTGACCTACTCAAAACATAGATGATTCGCTACTCTACTCCATATTGAGAAACATTGGAAACTTAAAACCTTTTTTTTTTACAAAAAGCAATCTTTATAGAGCACTTTGTCGAGGTGACGGGTAGAATCCACAGGAATGGCAAGTCAATATGTATGGCATAAAAGCCGTCAGTTGTAGGATCTAGCTCTCTTTTCTCGGCAATACGACGTAATCCCAAAGTTACAATACAAAGAATGTGAACTATTCAATTTGATCTTTTATTGATGACATCGGTTTTGCTTGTAACTTACAACGACATGTACACTGGATGGAATCATAAATACTATTATTATCTAACTGATTAGTGATTGTTTTTGCATAGACCACTAAACGAGCAAATTCGTCCCCTGATGTTAAATGACCACAATATCTGAAGAATATAAATGTATTCTGGCCTAAATGAAAAAAAAGTGGACAGACGGACGTGTTTGAGGCTCTGAAAATCGAAATCACCATACGAAACTTAAAACAAAAGCGCTGTAAAACTGTACACAAATTTAAAATGTCAACGCGATTCTACCACCTACAATATAGTCCTATTATGTACGAGTATGTTATGTTGTCCCTCTCAGTAATAGAGGAGGTCCGTGTTCAGCAGTGGGCCAGTATATAATACAGGGCTGATATTATTATTTATTATTATTATATTATGTTGTAAAATATACTTACCTCGAATTTGATGATTTGTTATTTGATTACCCTAAAAGTATATGATAGTCAAAAACAGTGGCAAACAAAGAAAGTATAAAACTCAGGGGTCATGATCGCTATGCAGTCCTACAATGAAGCTACGTTAAAACGCGGCTCAGGGGAATGACTCACTTCGTCTGGTTTTTACTTATGTGCATGGTGCATTGGTCGATATTCAGGCGCCTGAAGAAGTAACTTTACAGTATGCGGTGTTTTCGTTGAGACAGGCTTGATTTTACGTTAACTATAACGAATTATCAATAGCCGTTCAGGATTACAGATTACGAAATTACAGATTGGGATATTTTGCACCAAAGTTATTGTCATAGTATCTGTCAAATTTCTTTATTTATAAACGTTATAAATCAATTATTCTGTGAAACACCGTCATCGTTTATAGAACACAGGTTACAAAATTTTACCATTAAATTACTAACCCTTACAGAGATACAGAAAGCATTATATTTAATTCATTCACTGTCGTCAGGAAGGATGAAAAAAAAATCTGGCTTGAACAAAGCCTGCAATTTGGACGTACTGTTCCAGAACTGAAGGATTTAAAGCTTATAATTAACCAGCTTTTGTCTTATCTTGTAAAAAATCGTGGTTTTAAGGAAACCGTTTTTCAACCAACAAAAATGGAAGTAGTTCCGAATCAACACTTATATACATATTTTCCCTTTATATATGAACAACCATATCTCTCCAAAGGGATCAGATTTTTTAAACATAATTTTTTCATTCAATATTGTGTTTGTCGAAATAGGTCCTACTTAATATTGACGAAAAAATCGCGGTATAAAGATTGCAAAACAGTATATAATAACAATTTTGATTTACATCATTTCTTAAAATAAATTAGATTAGATTAGGGTTTTAAAATAAATTACATTAGATTATGGAATTATTTAGTTCTGATACAAGGGTAATATTTTATATTTGCTTTCGGATAAGCCGTTCAACTTTGAACACGTAAAATACACTCACCCAACCTAACCTTCGCAATGATTGTAATATTAATGAGTATAATAGTAAAACCAATTTTTATATGAAACTTTATTGAAATTAGTTATGGCCTTCCTCTATAGTGTGGAATAATGTTCAGTAATATTTTTAGAAAGGAAATAATAAAAAAATCATTGCTTTATGTTCTAAATTTCGTTACGAGCCTACACACACGTTTTTTTATGATGATACTTTTGACGCTCTTTGAACGTAATTGAAGCTCGCTGTAAAAGCTTATGAAAAATTCTTTTTAATTGTTGCAAAAATTAAGAACCCTACAAGAGATGCCAGAGTAATTCTGATTAGGCAAAATATTGTGTTAATTGCATAAGAAACAAGAAGCCATATTTCTAGAGCAATATAAATTGTTATATCTACATGACGTGAATTAAAATAGCAGTATATATACTTTTACTTGCTGTGCCTTAGTAATAGATATTAGCTACGATGCAACGGTATTATGAGTTTGTTTGTAATTTGTTTGTAGTTATGGGGTAAATTTATTTCAATATTTTAAGGATGTAATGCGATGATTTTCTTTGCAGTTATTTATTTACTACTTGCTTTTGCGCGCGGCAGTGCGCGCGTCGGAATCTACTGGAATGAAAGTACCTCTGCGGGCTTTGGGGCCCACAGTAGCCAACATGGTACTTCGGAACTTGGTATACACCAAGTACAGATACCTGTACGCCAAATTTTATTCAAAATCTTACTCCGGTTTTCGTGTTTACTTTTAACAAACATCAGGAAACATGTTCACAAACTTTTACATTTGTAATATTAGTAGGAATTATTAGGACGTGGGATTTTAAAACAACAAACTAAACAGTTGGTCACAAGAATCTTTTCAACCCTGTATAACGAGCTTGCCTTTTGTTCAATATGCTTTGTACGGGCTGGTACAACTCTCAAACCTTTGCAATTCTTTTGGAAGTCTTTCAACTATGCAAGTTTCCTCGGGATGTTTTCCTTCACCGTTAAAACGAGCAATAACGGTGACTACACACGGTACGTACAACTCCAAAAAGGCTTCATGTGTGTTTTGTTTCTGTTGTCGGATGGTTTTACTATTGTTTATGCGAAGTCGTGATGTTATATAGTCAGGCGAGCGGAATACTTCTCTCGTCTTAAATTAAAAAAAAAAAGATGTATATCTGTTTTGTTATTGAGGTAGTTCCTTAACTTGTCATGTAATTCCAAATTCTGTAATAACTGTTGTTATTATGTCCAGCACCTTACACTGTAATACTTGCCTTAGTCAGGGCGACAGATCTAAAAAATCTTAAAAAAAGTTAATTAAAAATTCGAGCAAATAACGTTTGTTTTCCCTTTTCTTATAATAGGGCTCGTAATTAATCTTTAATTAGACTAAATATGAATTTATAAACTTCAAAATCTAGTAATATAAACGTGTATTTTGGTACCATAAAAGATATCTATTGCTCGTAATATGAACAAAACTATAATGAGATAATGTGTTATAAACGTTTCAGTACAATTAATAATTCTTTATAAAGTTGGAAGAGCTCTATACGGGATTGCGGTTGACGTTCGCTTCTCATGCAATGAATAATATACAAGTCTTAATACGTCTGTTAAGCTGACAGACATCATGGTGTCACTGACCTACGGGTTACGTCCTACGATTGTCTACAACATTTAACGCTGTGTTCTACAGGTTCACTTTAGTACTCTTAGGTACAATTCGCTGAAATAGCTCTATTCAACGGTTGAATTTTGCGGAGATAATATTATTATAATTACTTTCGTTCTATGAATCATCTACTTTAGGTCAATTTGTTTTGTGTTTACTTTATTAACACCATAGTATTATGTATACTGAAGTTATCTCAGCATACCAAAAACAAAAAACTGGATAATTATAATCTAAACTTTCACTTACAAAACGTAAAGTTTCTACGAAGATTGTATGTAAAGTCTTAAAACAGTTGTTATGTCATTGTTAAAAAGTACTCCGCCTTCGCGACCGGCTAGGCTATACAATTACGGGTTCTTATTTCAAATATAAAATCGTGGCCTTAATAAGAGCACCCTTTGTTGACAAGAACTCAGTTTGGGAGTCTGATCTTTATTAAATATAAAAGACTGCTTCCTGATAATACTTCAAAATGGTTGAGCTAAAGGCGCTGTTTACGTAATTTCATTTAATTATTAGAATTCAAAATTAATCATCAATTTGATTTAGCTTTTTCCTAACAATTTTGATTGTAATTTAAACTCGAAGCAGAATTTTTACTAAACTATGAAATCTAACATATTTAGGTTATTGAACTTAAAAACTAAGTGCTATTCTTTTACTTGTTTAACTTGGTACAAATGCTGGGTGAATGACGATAAATTAAAAATTCAAAACAAAGCGAGGCGGCGTGTGGGCGGGCGGACGGCAAAACGCGGAGGGCGGGCGGCGATCGAAGAGCGCGCGCGGTGTCGGGGGCTGGGGGGCGAAGTAACGATCGTGCGAGCGGGCGCAGTGTTCCACCGAGCGCGCCGCGAGCATGAGCGACGTGGGCACGCTCGCCGCTATGGACGCGTTCGCGGGCGGCGCGAGGCGCAGGCCCGCTCGCCTGCCGCCGCCGCCTCGCTTGCCGCCGCCGCCGCCGCAGCGCCACCACCGCGACCACGACCACTACTACACGCGCCGCAAGTCCCCCGTGCCACGCCATGCTGCCAACCTCACGCTCTTCGCGCGCACCAACGGTACCCTCGCCTCGCATCTGCACCACCACCGCCATCATCACCACCACTACTATGCTCTCGCACTCCACCGCATGTACATTCTTTTGTTTGCTCGTTGTTGTTTCTTGAATCATATGATTTCTCAATGTCAATGTCACGCATTAACCACAGCATACACCCCTCGCATTTCTTGGTGATTTGTTAATGGTAATATTATTCATTATATATTAAAAACTTACATCAATATAATTTTAGCAATACCTGTTATATGTGGTAAAATTAATTCTTAAAAATAAATGTATCACTTGCGAAGTGATAGTGCTAGTTTTAAGGATTAATTGTTATATCATTCTTAAGTCATATTCATTTAATAACATCCACCGAAATATAAAATAATTATTTCTTATGAATTATTATGAATATATAATGTCATTTTTTGTAAATATGAAGCTTTTACGGAATAATTTTACAGTTTATCAAAAATAAATCGGTCGGTGCTACTGAAAATATGAGATGAGCAAAAATTGATACATTATGTAAAAGAAATAAATAATTCCGATAGCTACGCTATTGTCTGTAGTCAAAAGAAAATTATAATAAAGAATAAATATTTTCTATAATTAAACGGCCATTCCTTTTCAAACAAAGCTGGAAGCAATTTGGTTGAAATAGCAAAATTTTCGTTGTTAGACGGCACCCCCAGGTACGGTAAGGATTAACCGCCCACGCGCCGCCCGCCTTTCATAACTCTCAACATACCAATTTTTACATTACGTTTGTGCTCCGGTATTTAGGCAAATTAAAGAAGATGTACAGAATAATATTTTATTTAACACAATCTGACATCTGAATATACGTAATTTGAAACTTAAAATGAGTTCGTTCTATTTGGATTGCACCAAGTTACATTGTTGTATTCTATGTACTATGGATTATTACAATTATGCTGCTTACGGCTGGGCAATCATATAAACATATAAGAGATTTTCAATGCCACAAGTCAGTCATTATTTTTGTTTATTTCACCAGTAGTATCTTCAAGAATGTTATTGATATCAATAACTATTGTGCTGTACCTACCCATTGCTCAACCGTTATGCCTTGAGACTGTCAGAGACATAACAACTAAGCTATGTTGTTGAAATATGTTAGTTTAAAAACAGCTTGTGCTGCATTCTAGGATTCAAATCATATTCTTATCGGTGGATAATATTATTGAGTAGAAAGTAAATAGGAGACTCGACGCCGGCGCGAGCGTGATGTGATACAGACAAGGTGCCGCGGCCTTGCAGAAACTATTTGCGGCATGCTTCCGAGCCTGTCGTCGCTAAAGCACGCCGTTTAATTGGCCTCCGGAATGTCAATCAACACATTCCTCATGAAAAAATGTAGCAGGATATTAGTCTATGTCTCGTGTCTCGTGGAGATTGGGATATTACAATACAAAAAACTTTAAATACCAATGATAAAAATAAGTCAAGTTTAAATATGATCAATATGAAGAGATAGCAACTCTATATTGTTATATAAAACAAATATTGACGTTTATTGCAAACAATTCACTTTTAATTCCCAAAAAAAAAAGATTTTTTTAATTCTTACTAAACCTCATACCAAGTAAATTCGTGGTCAAAACTAAAAGGTTGACAGCAATAAAACTAAAAGAACTGTTCTATTCCTATCTCTACAATTTTATTTGATACCGCTAATTAAAGCTGCAACAATAAATAAATTCAAAAAGAGTATTCTGCGGGAATATAACGAACGCAAACATTTTAATTGATAATACGTGGTGAAAAGGGGGAGCTTCCTGAAACACGTGGGGCGGCCGCTTCCAGCCACGGAATGGCCTTAACCCGCCGCGGCGCGGTGCTTCTGCGCGCACATCGCCGCGCCATTTCCCGTTGCCTTTTTGCGGACCGAAAGAAATGGAGCTCGATTTCTCCGCCTCTAAAAATATTAACACTTTCATCATGTTTTCAATGATTACTTCTTAATGAGTTCTTTATATTGAGAAAATGCATAATAATATATGTATCTGTCTTTAGTATTTAATAATTTAGAGAATTATATAATAAACATTGAAATAATTAAATATATGAAATCAATTTATTCTTCTGTGTATTTCCGATGAAACAATGTTAGGAATAAAGTTTTATAAACATCACTTATGTTTCAGAACTAATGTTTTTAATAATTTTTGCCGACCACATCTTTATAAACGTTTATATGAATAGTTGGTATCGTAGCGTTTCGTAGAAAATAGGAAAACAAAGGACATTAACGACATAGTCACTCGTTGTTGCTCACACGTTTTCGTTACGTACATAGTAGCTAAGTTAGTTCGGCCCTTTTCAGCGAGTTGTTAATTTTTAACGGCTCATGTTCCACAGCCATTTCTCTACGTCTGTAGTATAATCTCTATCAACAGTTTTCGATGAAAATTACTCTTGCAACCCAAGCCTTTACTCTCTGAATTCTGGAAACACTGTAATTAATAAGAATTATAATCTATCAGCTTGTAAAGAGAAAGTGTTTGGTACAAAACATGATCCCCATTATGATTTCTCTGTGTTTTGCCACCGTGCGAACTTTTGATTTTGTTGACACTATAATGTCTACGTAATTATTTACATTTTTTTCTTCATGACACTGCGTCGCCAGAGCAAGATTTCTAAATATCATCTAAAAAGGTGTAATAATTCGGTAATAAATTTTCACTTCAATCAACACATCGTTTCATATTTGAAATCTACGAACACAGCTGGCTTCCTAATATTTGTTTTCACATTATTAAATTCTCGAATAAGCCGGTTAATAGTAGGTCATAGCAGAACTGGTTAAGCTGCTATCCAGAGCCCCTGATTACCACCATACACCATACAGTGCAGGATTTGTTCTTGCGAAGATTTTCCAAAGAAAATCTCGCGTCTTGCGAACAATCTATTTATAAGAATTACAAAACCAATGCATTATCACTGCTCCAGAAATGTTTTACGATTGTTTTGTATTTTTATTCAGTTGTTTTATTTGTATCATACGCCTATAGTCAGATTTAGAAATACCTGTATTATGTATAAAAATAAAAAAAGTTGTTTATTTAAAAAAAAACACGTTATAACTGACGGTAAATAATTAATATCAAAAAACCTTAGTACAAATTAGATTGAGAGCTTTATCTCGATGTATGTATATCATAATTCTCTTTTGTGTATTCTAATTTAATCATTTGATAACCTATAAAATTAATTATAATAAAATTCTATTATTATTGCTGCAAACATGTTTTTTGAACAGCATATGTTCTTTTTACTAACTTAATGAGACTATAAAAATATGTTATATTTCGTCTGTCTTTGTGCCCGCGTGGTTCTCATCAATGTCGTATACATTTTCTCTTTGACTTTGAACGAATTTCTCGCAAGCCAAGAATAATATGTATGATATATTATACACACGCACTTTAAGCACAATGTTATAATAATTTGACGACTTATAAGGATACATATATATAACATTTTATATGCGAATAAATCGGTATTACTATCTTACATTTATCTCGTGAGCCATTGCAGTCACAAAAGGGGTAGCTGAGGGCCTTTACGGTAACGGCCGCCCTAAAATAGGCGGAGAAAATTAAAGTAAAAGGGACTACTATGCTAGCAATCCCGATTACACCTCAATGTGATAAAATTGAAAATGAGTAGTGAACACAATACAGTGTGTGCCATAATTTACTTTCAATGCTCCCCCAAACACGAACGTGCAAATGACAAATGGGCCAAGGTCATCAATACCAGTTATTTTTAATAGTAATTATTGTTTAATTCTCTTTTCATTGTATAAACGTAAAAAAGTGTGTTATTGCAAATAACTCTGAACAAAAGAATTACATATTTCAAATCCAATTGCAGATCCGAGAGTGTGATATAAAAGTATTTGTTTAAGCATTTTCACTGTGTAAACAGACCACATAGTTGATGCGTCAGTGAATGTTTTCTGTTTTTATCGTGCAGAGTGTATTTTTAACTAGCTCGTGGTAGTGGAATCGTCGTTTTACGCGATGTGACGAGCAATTGGAGCACGCGCCCACCGCGCACGCATGCTCCTAGCGCTACATACACCTTGCGTATTCTTGACATTGTATACTGCGCCGCTATTACTGGTTCAATTCTATTCTGAGCATATATTATGACAGACGTTCATAGACGTTACCGCATTGCGGCTGCAAGTACTCCATTGTTCATAAATATAAGTTTCTATTAATTAGCTTTTTGTACTATATAATTTAATTAATTTTACGCTACGACGCGTTGAAGCGATTAAGTTAAACGATTTTCGGTGGCAAATTTCAGTTAACTGTTTTGGCTCTTTAAAGATTAGTTTGACTTAAATAAATGCTAACATTAGTTGCCTTTTATCTTGATGATTTATACATTCTAGCCATGATTGGCAGTGACATCACACAGGAATGCTGGATTTGCTGAACGAGCGTCACGTCATAGGGATTGTTCTTTGTTTTATCAATTTTATCATACTCCGACCTGCATGTTACCTGCTGATAATCTACAGATATAAAAATATAATGTATTGATGATGCATACCATCTTAAAAAAGATTAAATACGATACGAATAGATGTTTGTTTATTGGTAAAGCATTAAACGCTGGGAAGTGCATAGACGTCAATTAATTAACAATAACATGAATTCGTTGCCTTTGGAGCCTTTCCATGACACGCATGTAGCCTGCGATTTATAGTATTGCGATTATAAATTAAATTCTGAAATAACATTATTTTACGGGTTTTATCGCATGTATTTATATTATTATTTTCATCCGACCTTTCGAAGTCGCAGCCTTCATGGTCACGGGGCGCATAAATTAAATTTTGGTGAATAAATTAATGACTAACATCACAGTATATGAGTATTTACAGTCTGTGCAATGTGCTACTGCTTACTGATATACATTTAAAATATTATTTTCCTGAAAAATACATTTCGGTAGTTTACAACTATTAAAATACTAAACACAGCTAAATCTATTTTGCTTATACAATACTTTCGTTCATAGTACTTTGGTATGAGTTATTAGAACTATTACTGTTGGGAGGCCTTACAGTTAAGTCTAAATAACGCATGTAGAGCGGATATAAGAGATGCTTAAATAATATTTGGCATTGAAAACCCACGCCATGCATTATTCCTGTTATGCCAATTATTATACTAATTCATCGAAAGCGTTTTAAATTAATTTGGTTGGAATATAGACGTAATTTTCTTTTTTTTTTTTCAAGGCGATTTGGTAAATGGTAAAGCTATTGATGCAGACTTTATTAGCTAAATTTTGCTTAATGTTATTAAGAATAATAATTATAATTTTACTTCGTAGTAATCGATACTAAGAATTTCAGGGGAACGTAAATACAGAGCACATCTGGGACGCAGTTCTTCTCGTGTATTTGAAGGAGCGGTTACATAATCTTGCAGCGAACGATTTCCGCGGCTGGCATTGGGGTAGCTCGGCCAAGGGCGGATAGTCGATCGAAACGCCGCTCGTGTGCTGAACCCGAGTACGCAGCCTGCGACCCTGAGAGTTATCTCTCTCGCGTTTGCCTTTTTGCTGTCGAGGTTAAGGTTTCTTAAGTTGTAAAACAATGGATACAGAGTATAAATAGCAGGCTATTTCTAAGAAGGATTGGTATTGTCCTATTATTTACATGAGTGGAAAATTTTAATTAATATTGTTTAAATATTTATTTAAAACACTGAGTAATGACGATAATTGGTATTAGGGTAAATTTATTAAAGCATTTGTAGTTTATTCTCTTGAAATACGGTGATGAATGTTTTTCAAGCACATTTAAATTACCGAAATAATTTGTTGAACAAACTTAATTATTCTTATCTGTGTTAAATAAATCTTAGCATTTCTTGTTACGGCATTTCTATCTACTTAAGCTATCAACGTTAATTTGTCATGGACGGCTTGTATTTTCGATATCTCCCGAAGTACGAAAGTCTGTTTAATAATAAGAAATAATAAAATAGTTTCAAGAAGCAATGGCGATCGATCTTCGTGCTAGGCTACGTGCGGAACTTCTACCGTTGTCGAGCTGAAGCTTCAGTCAAAGCGCCATCGTTGTTCCAAATAGACTAAGTTGAAGTTTTAGCGATTGTTTCTAGGACAACAAGATTTATATATGGTTCAGATTGACAGGAGATAACTGCCATTATTGATTAAAGTTGTATTGAAAGGTTGTTTTTATCAACTTGTAGCAAAATAAAATAATGTCTGGAACATATCAGAATCAGAAATGATAAAATATTTACACATTTAATTCATAGAAAAAAAATCTATTATTAAACAATATAGGTATATGAGATATCGGCTCTAAATTACCGTGGCAGTAAATATGTATACAAATATAAGTATACATTAGTCCATAAGGTCCGAGTCATGCCATAGCTTCTCCACCTATTATGGTATATTATAATCAATTATAATCGTGTATTGTATTATGATTAAAAAAAAATCCAAAAATTTATGTTTGACTATCTATCATAATTATAATATACAATGGAATTTAAATGAAATAGTTGATTAGTATGCCTCGTCGTGTGTTGAAATTAGCTGTAATTTAACAGAGTTTCTTCATATTATAATAATATTTTGCTTCTTCGTCTGACCCTTGTTTTTTTGTACCTATTGTTAATATCTTACGCTTTATGATTTCCAATCGCCTTTTGTCGTCTTTAAACGCCGAAATTATGTTTACTTTCAATGTCATACATATTTGTCATACGAATTCAATGTGTGAAATATATAGAGCAATAGAATGCCGGTGCAGTGCCCAGATAAAAAAAAAAACTTTCTCGACGTTAGCATAATGTGTCTTCATATCATATTGTATCAATATTGTATATGTTATTTGGAATATTATAAGACTTTTATAAATAAAGGATTCTACTAAACTACATCCTTAAAAAAGTGGAACTACCTTAGAATCTTAACAAAAGTGAGTCGCAGCCAAAGGTTATTTGCATTTATTAGTTTCACATAACCCTTGTTTATCACTGATAAATAGTCATGATATAAATAATTTATATACTCGTATACTATGATTATGGTTTTGAATTTTTGATTAGACCTATCCTAACAAATGGACTAACAATAGAAGCCCTAATTTAAATAAGTTTGCCGAGTACAGATGAATAGTCACGATTAGGAGTATGTATACAGCTCATTCGGATGTATCCGTTATTCATAATGTATAGTCATATTCGTGCACAAATTATTCGCCAATAGTCAAAATGGAGCATAATATACAACAATCCAGTTAGTATGAAAATAATTAAGTCTCACGCAGCAAGGTATGGTGTGTCGAGATGTCGATTTGTTGCTTTATTGATTAACAGCTACTCATCTATCGTCTATTAACATAGTTTTATCGGAATCATAGCAAACATTTCACGATTATGTTTCAATGCCAATACGCTTATCATTGTAAAAAAAAATCGAAGCAAAAAAGGTTTATAATGGAGTTTAATTGTTAGTTTTATCTCGCTCAGCTGTAGTAAAGATACGTCAATAGTAGAGTTCCATTGCGGGGCCAAGGCCGACGCCGACGCCTGCCGGAGCGGTGAATGGTGGCGCGCGCCGCGTCATACCACTGACTCCTATTATTAGAATCATCTCCATAGTATACCTATACATGTTCCGGCAACGTAACGTGTATTGACGCTCGTAATAAATTGTAATTGCTACATTATTTCCCGTTTTGCTCCTACACTGGGATATATTTGGAATGTTTTTCTATAGGGATTCGTATGTGGGGCGGGCTTTGTTTATTGATGCTAAGCTCGTCATATCGTTAAGTAAGTTGTATTCGTTTTTATCCTACTACGGCAGCAACAACATAAGAATCTCACTTTGTTGGATGTGGATTCTTTAAATACAATAAGGCCAGCTACCTTACCCGGTCAAGCTTCAGCAAAATTTTAGCACACTGCCGCTCTTATTTTGGAAATGACCCTCAATCACACATATTGAAAGACATGTGAAGTCGATGAGGTTTTCTGGTAATAAGTAATCTCTTCAAAGCTGCGTTACAATTTACGATTTATATATCAGTAATACTTATAAAATCCTTTTTGCTTTCAGAACCAAAGAAAGATAAATTGGAGAATGGTGGCGAGCTGATGAGGCCCGAGCGACCCAACTCGCTGACCGCAGGGAAACACCCGCGACGCATATGTTACCAGGGAGATGTCGGTTAGTACAACAACAATTATACAGCATAAACCAAACAACAGAGCCTGTCAATGCACTTGCCAACATTTGAAGGAACGCGAATGATTCACTCGACGTCGAAATTACAAACGTAGTAACTAAAGATTGCATCACATCTTTGTCATCCACTGTTACTCAGAAACAACTGCTATTAGAGAAAGGAGGTTTCTGCCTGCTTTCATTCTGCAGTGGGATAGAATTAGTGCGAATATGTCTTTCCGTGCTTACCGACTCCGAACATTCTGTATTTACGTTTGTGTATATTTTCCTCGTGGTTTTTCAATTTCTTATAATGTTGACGTTATTCAATGTGTTGTAAGTTTAGGCGATATAATTAGTCCAAACTGTAGACCGACCGTGGACCTGGCGATCCCTAATCATCGTTGGCATTGCGTATTATATTCTATATTTTGCTTTTCAAAAGTAGTAATTGCATATCCATGGCTGATTAATTAAAAAATATTTCCAATAATTCATGTCACCGCGAGCACGAAATTTTGTTCATATTCGTGACAAATATATTCATTCACACGATCGATACATTACCGACCCTGTTTTTACACGCTAAACTAGATTTATGGTTGAGTTTCACTTGATGGTATATTTTCCAGGTGGTGGTTATGGTTCGACCGGCGACGGCGGCGACAGCGAGGAACAATTAGTTCTGTCGGAGTTGCCGGAGCCGCCGATAGCCGTGTCGGAGATCGGGCCCATACCGCCCCCTCCCATGTTCAGCTCGCCCAGCCCCACGCGCCACCACCACCAACACACGCTTGTACAACATCCTCTCTCTGATTGTAAGTCGATTGTTGCAGATATACCCACATTAATAGCGGACGTACCAAAGAAATAAAAGTTATTAAGGATGTTAGAATTATTAAGATGTTATTGCGAAATGGTGTCAAGAATGGCGAAACTTTTGTCGCAATACTATTATGTTGTAAGATAAAGTGCCTTCAAAAGGCAATAAAGAGGTATCTCCCAAAAAAAGTCAGCGCAAGTCCTTGGCCGTGTAGAGGATAAAAAGCAGTTACGTCATCGGTAACGATCTCTGGCCGTCGTCCAACAGCTACGGGTGACTAATTGTTTTTACACAAAATTAAATGCAACCACATTTACGATGCACTCGGTGAAGCTTCTGTACCCTAGTTAAATTGAGACAAATACATTCACTACATACATAATAACATATGTTTATTACATTTATAAAGTGTATTTAAATTAAGGTCGGTATGTAGCGCCAAAAAGTGGGCAACTCATAAAATATATGGTGCAGACTATAATGACGCTACGTAAAATATACAGGGTCATTTTGACATTGCGTTACTAAATGAAACCACATACTTATCTACTTGGAAGTAACACTTTACGATAAGTTTCTTGAGCTGTAGATATAAAATAAAAAAATGTACGTTTTGAACAAAATAAATATTAATAAAAAGTAATTTTAATTTTACACGTCCTAATGCCACTACTACTACTCTAAGAAAATTCATCGCATCAGCAACATCTTACTTTCAGTCAGATATACACTCTCGCATCTTACTTCTTAAACTACAAAATGATAAAAAAATCAAGAAAAACTAAAATCTGGATTTTTGGTGAAAATATTTGTTAATAATGTATGATTTTTGGCACGCTGTCAGCAAAGGTGAAGGCGAGTATGTAGTTTCGTATAGTAATGCAATGTTAAAATGGCTCTGTATTTAGAGTGATTTTAACACGTGTGATGGTCTGTCAGCTGAAGAGGAGGACGACCAGGACGAGGACGAAGTGGAGCCGCTGACGCTGTGCGCGGACACGTCGCGCATCGAGGAGATCCCGCCCAAGGAGCCGATCTTCAACGCGGTGCCTCTCAAGTCCGCGCTCAAGAAGCGCCCCGCGCCCGCCGCCTCGCCCGCCGCCACGCCGCTCGCGCCGCGCCAGGACCACCATCACACCAGCTTCAAGTCAGTCTCAATATCCACTCATCACTATACTATACTAAATACTATAATATATATCCTCAAATCAAAATTACTCTAAACCATTGTCAGACGAGCCCGAAGCCTCAATGCGAGATCGAAATCGGCTTTAAATAAAATGAGTGATAATGAATTAACGATATTCCTGAACCCGTAATCCACTATGACCACGCAGACTCCTTAATGATTTACAATAACTAAAAAAAAATTACTAATACCAGATTTTATTGTTTATATGGTATATATATTTTTTTTTGTTTAAAATAGTATACTTAAATTTCCCTTTTGAATAAAAAATACTAAAAAGTCTAATTAGTTGCCACATTATTATGCATCCACATCGGTAAATTTCTATATGTATATTTTTAGATAACGGTCAAACTTGTCCAGTCACAAAAAAATATGTTATGTAACATTTTTCATACACGACATGTAATAACTCAATAGTTATAAATTGTTTAAAGAGCTAATAATATACTTAATGCTACAAGTAACTCATTAAGTCACTAGACAACATCTGTCATGTAATATGTTACAAAACATTGCCTCAGAGAAAATGAACTCTAAAGTGGACGCGCCATTATACAAAATTATAAAATATAATGCCTGAGTGCCTCGGCAGCGTTGTTGCATTACAGTACGACTATAGTGCTGATATCTCGGGTTCGATCCCCGGGTCGGGCAATGTGATATTGGGTTTTTCTATTCACTATTAACCAGGAGTCTGGAACTTGTACCCGATATGGCTATAGGTTGGCCCCTATCTTATCATGGGACGTAATACACACGGCGGAAAGTGGATGCACCAGTTGCGCCTATGCTTACCCCTTCGGTGATAGAAGGCGTGAGTGTGTGTATAAAATATAATATGACAAAACAGTTGTTACTATATAAAACTATAATTTAGATTTTTATGCGAGCCAATATGGGTCTTATAAGATTTTAGCTTCCCCCAAAAGATAGCGTGCAAAATAGCATCATTTTTAATTCTAGCCTTGTGACATGGATTTCTTTTGCTTAACTAGTGACTTGTTTCGTGGTTTAAATAGTAACATGCATAAAGTATTTCTTATGCTAATAGTTTTGCACTGTATCTTTAAACTTTTAATATTAGTGTTATTCGATAATGACATGGATTCTTAGCCAAGGATTTATTATATTTCACATATTATATTCCGCACGGTTCTTTTTTTTATCTTCAATATACACAATATTACTTATTTTATATTCGAATTACTAATTAACGTGTACATACGGCTTGAACCATCACGATATAATAATCGAATAACACATATACGTTCTGACCACGTCATGGTAATACACATTGGAACACCATGTATAACAGTTGAACTGGTACAACACTGTGCACTAATGACTATAATTATGTGAACTGTAACGTGAAGCGTGATAGTGGATGTTGTTTATTTCCATCACGCTCGCTCGCGCAGACGGCCGCCGCCTAAGCCGAGGATCCGCATCTGGTAATGGTCCGCCGATGGGCGTTGTGCGATGTGCGTTGTGCGTAATGCGTTGTGGCAGTGTTGTCCGACCGGCCTCCCGACGGCCTCCCGACGTCTCCCGACGGCATCCCGACCGCCTCCCGACGGCCCGCTTCGCCTCGCCTGCTCCACACTCCATACTCCATGCATCGTGCTCTGCACGCTTCCCACTCTCATCTGTTCTGCTGACTGCTCTACTCTCTTCATTATGTACTTACGACGCGTCCCAATCGTGCCTCTTGTTCTTCCTCAATAACGCTTTATAACCGTAATGATGCGAGCAAATTGATTTAAAAATACACCAACGATTTACAAATGATTTACAACCATATTGTTAAATAGACACCGCTTAGAGTGTGTAGTCCGTGTGAGATGTGAACTGTTTCATATATCGTGGATGTTTTTATTTTCATCTTGTTCGATACATTGTTGTTATGTGTTGCATGTATGTGTGAATTTGTTGCAATTTTGAACGAAGTATTTATATCTCATAGAGTTCGAGTCATACAGAGAACAGTTAGATGGATGTTTTGTTTATTTTAAGCTTAATGTATTGGAATATTTAGTCATAATGTTTTCAAAAATGTTTATAGTGTGACAATAACTAAAACCCGTAACGATAAAAATTAAATTTAACAATAAAAGAAACCATGCATTGCTAAGAGAATATTGTGAAAACTTGAATTACTTAAGAATATTTTAAATTTTCATAACATTAATCATGTTAAAATGTAATCTACCTATATCTTTTGTCATGATATTCTGACGCATATTATCAGTTTACCAGTGAGTCCAGCACGACGAAGGAGCCGTATTAATAAGTAATTATGTGTATAGTAGCCGGCCGGTGCGCGTGGGCAATGCGCTGGAGAACAAGGAGAACGCGCGGCCGTGGGACGGCGAGTACCGCGACGACTACGCGAGCGAGTCGGAGCGCGTCGCCGCCAAGCTCGCGCGCAAGGAGAGCCTCAACATCAAGCTCGCGCTGCGGCCCGACCGCCAGGAGCTCATCAACAGGTCTATACCATGTTATTTATAAATACTGCCGCGGTGGCGTACTTGTACTACGGGACGACCGTACTGCTGAGGTCGCGCGTTCGATCCCGAGTCGAGCAAAGTGATATGATGTGATGGTTTTTCTACTCAGTATCAGCCAGGAGTCTGGATGTTGTGCCCGATATGGCAATAAGCTCACGTCCTATCATATCATGGGACAGAATACGCACGGTGGAAAGTGGGTGCACTAGTTGCGCCTGCGTTTACCCTTTCGGAGATAAAAGGCCACTTGTATAACGAAAAATAATGAATCTGCTATTATTACTTTAAAACATAGTACACCTCTTTTCCTACAGTGTAGATAGACAGAGCGGCGGATTTGAAGTTTAAATTTAATTTTGTGTACTTCCACAAATCTAAATACACAAGGTTAGCTTGTTTGTAGTGAAACGGTAACAATGCCAAGATTTACCCTAAACAAGTAAACTACTGAATTGGAAATTTTCACACTTTATTGAGTTTAGATTGTAGGTAACAGAACAGAATTACTGTCTAATAATAACCACTAAACTATAAACTTTTATGATTCAAAATTCATTGCTTTAATACGTTACAGCCTTTCCTCAGTATAGCAGTCTCACAGTAATGAAATTTAAGTAATAATAAGTTTTGCCACTCTGTTAATCAATCGAAGCAATCTAGCAGATTACTTATAATGTTTAAATGGTTTAGGTAATATCTCATTAAGAACCGGCTGATGATGATGGAATAATAATATAGTATGTTCACTCCGACGCAGTTTAATAAAAACATTGACATGAAGTGACGCTAACACGAGAGTAGGTAGTAGGTACCGATCTATCATGCGCAATAGGTTATTCACTAAACTTTTTTCTGATCAATGAAAAGTAGCACTACTAATAGATAAAAAAAATATGGGTCTTTTAAATGTGGTACAAGAAAAGGGGTTTTGTGAAATTAACATGAAAGTTTCACGGCTACACAGTAACGTCACCCCTAATAAAGAGAGACCACATTGACCCGCACAGTAGAACGAATTGGCACACTTTTTTCACACAACGGTTTTCATTTGATATAACTAATTAATTTTCATGTACCAACCAAACAGTGTAGAAAATCCCATGTTAATTATAACTAACGCCGGTTATACATTGAGATTTATCGTGAAACTGATTTAGTGGTTATGACATCATTGCAAAATTATCAATGTCACGAGCCGCGTCTGTGTCGAGTGTCGACTGCCGCTAATGTCTGTCGCCTCGCGTCCGTCGTCGCCACTAATTTACAACCAAGCTGTAAACTGTTACTCTGCGATATTACATAATTTGTTACATACATAATAACTATTCTAGTTATCAAAAAAAAAACGCGTAAATGTCACCGGGTCCTACTGTAAGGGCATTATTTATCGCTTCTTGGTTTAGTTTGGCGGTAAATAACGTAAATATAATTTAATTGGTTCCACTGTGGAAACCCCGAGATAATAATTTATAGTTTATGTAGTATACACGTATTAATCAGTCAGTGTGAAGCTATTGTTATGTACAGTATTGTCATATTTTATTAAAAAAAATGCTGCTTGTGTTTTTAACAGTATTTAGAACAATGAAGAAAATTAGTACATCGAATACGTACATATATAGTAACATTGTGCGCGGAACCGGTCAAGCGCAACTTAGCATGGCGCGCCGGTACTGACGGCTTACATTGTCATATAAGTTCGTAGTTTCGCGGCGACGTAAACAAAGATAGTTCTCTCGAGCAGTTTTATCTGCTTTCTGCTTAATGTACATGAATGTGTTAGTGTGGATATGATGAAAGGTCCGTAACGCGATCTGAGCGCAACGTTAATCCTGTAATAGTTATCAGCGGCGTGCACCGGATCATCGGTTGGCGACTATGCACGCCTGGGAGTGTTATTTTTGTCAGTACCGTCAGACAGTCATTGTTATCGATGTTTTATTTCTTCCTGTTTTTGAGAGCTCACTCTTGGCACTGGCATTGTTATTACAGTTCAACTAATCGACATTGAAAGGCTCGAGTTTTATTTTGAGAAAAAAAATTAGTCTGACACACGCGGGGTTAGCGCTCACGAGTCGCTGAACGGTGCAAAAGAAACTCGTGCGTAATTTTTCGACGTCAATTTATTAATTAGATAGCGTGAAGATTGTGCGAGTTGGGATATAGCCAGAAGTAGTAATATGGTAGGCAGATATTACGAAAACATTTTGAACATCGGCCGAGATTTGGCAAATTTAATGTTGAATGTCGGTTGCGAGTGCATGCGAGCCTGTGCAGAATAAATTTTATCGTCAGTGTTTTGTGCGACTTCTGTGACGATTTTAAATGAAAGTTACGTGATTGTGCAGTCGCTCGGACGACATTATCACGTTGTGTGTTGGTTGTGTGCAGGAACATTCTGGTAGTTCAGAGTGAACACGAGAGGCAAGAGTCGTGGGAGGCGATAGGAGCCCGCCTGATACGTCGTTTGTCGATGCGGCCCACCGCTGAGGAGCTCGTCGAAAGGAACATACTTAAAAGTACGTACTTATCGTTTTAACTACTATCCCTGTGTGATGTCTGTGCAGATTTGTGATTATGGTACAATATTGCAGGCCAATCACCGGCCGAGGAGAAAAAGCAGAAAGAGGAGAAGAAGCGATATTTGTTGCGCAAGCTCAGTTTTCGACCCACGGTAGACGAACTCAAGGAAAAGAAGATCATTCGATTCAGCGACTACATCGAAGTTACGCAGGTACAGATATATTGAGTAATAAGTGTATAGTTTGTTTTTTATAGATCGCATGATTAGCTACAAGCTTAAAATAATAATGATAGTGATTAAGTGACGTGTTACCTGCAGGCACACGACTACGACCGTCGCGCGGACAAGCCGTGGACGCGGCTGACGCCCCGCGACAAGGCCGCCATTAGGCGCGAGCTCAACGAGTTCAAGAGTTCCGAGATGGCTGTGCACGAGGAGAGCAAACACCTCACCAGGTCAGAACTTCGCCAATATTATCCTTGTGCTAGAATTAAATTAATGAAAGACGCAGTAATGCAATTCCAAACTAAAAGTACAGTATTCTGATGATGCAAATATATGCAGTAAATAGAGCAATTCAGGGCTCCGAGTGAAACTGTAAGAGGCTTCCATCACACCCTGCATGTTTCTTCATATTAATATTAGAAATATTGAATGCTGCCTCATTCATTAATTATATTTGATATCCTTTTATAGTAAACGTATGCAGATAATCAACATGATTTTCAGTGGCGGTTATATGAAATCTACATTCACATAATTAACTACAGAAAATAATTATTTGTTAAGTATTTAATCGGCAGTTCAATTTTGATGGTAACTTGTCACTTCCATCCACGCATATTTAGTATCAGGGTAATAATAGAGTTTGGTAAAAATGTGAATGCTTCTTAAATCACCGACACTAATACTTCTCGTACAAAACGAATAGCTGTCATTTCTAGATAGTTTTTAGTGAGGTGGCAGTACCTTATAACCCAGGCGGGATGAACTCATTCATTTTATAGTGCAAAACTGCCATCAGCGCTGAGAGCAGCGCTCTACATATTTCTGTGAATATCTAAAAAATACTAAAAATAACATTTAATTGTGTCACCGCGTTAAAGCACGTGCTGCCATATTTTATTACCAGTAGTCTGAGAATGAGGCAGATGGGTCATATCGAGACTATATTATGTGGGCTTAAAGATACACACAAGGTGTTTAAAACCCATCATAGTGGCCCACGTAAGTGTGTCCCGTTCCGGGATCAGCCTGTGTATATCCGGTTCCAACAAGCCGGCATAATTCTGTCGACTGCGGAGAGATAATTATCTCTCGCTAGTCGACATTCTATTGGAGGGGTCCAATGGACTCCACTGAACATCAGGTACAATGGGGTCACTTCGTCATGCCCGTATAAAAAAAAACATACAATGTTTCTTTATGAGACATCGTCTGTAGTTGTGATGCCGGGCATATCTGCATCCTTCCCAGAGGCACACACAAAAAACCCATCTTCATTGCTATCACCATCAGAATAGGATGTTTATAGCCGGCGAGCTCGCAAACCCTGGACAAGGTTTGACTGTTAGAGAGTAATGTAGAGTGTGTTGCGCAGGTTCCACAGGCCATGACGGCCGCGCTACAGCGCCGGCGCGGGGCGCGTGTGGGCGGGTGTGGGCGCGGGGCGCGGGGGAGGCGGCGCGCGGGTGATGCGGCGCCGGCACGCCGCCCTCGCGCCGCCACGTTCCCGCTGCATCTCCACTCATCTGCCCGGACATGGCCGCACGCGTGTTTTGGCGTTCGTTGAACGTTGATTTCTTCCGTTTTGCGGGAGATGCGTACACGCTGCCCTACCAGGATGCATCGGTAAAGTGTTGAATATTCTAAAGTTGCAATTTGTCGCAGTTCGACGTTACGTTTTATGATGCGCATCGTGAGTGCAATCTTGTTTTTATACCTTCTATAGCGCGGCGGCGGAGGTCGAGCGCGGCCTCCGTCCCGCGTCGTTTGGTATTAAGTTGACGTATTCTAAGTGTACCTATACATTCTTTGAATTGACCTTCGAGAAAGGTTAGTGATACTGATTATTGTGGAAGAGATTATGTGCTTTCTGACTTCTTGTGAATTGTAAAGTTTACGAGCGAATTAATTTGATATGCGAGATGTAGCCTTCGCGTAGAGTTATATAAACTTGTGATTTTTTCTTATATTTCTAGAGCTTTTAGCTTGATAGTCGTTAAGCTAGATTGGATTTTAAATTTATTTATTTCTTATAAGATTTAATATTGTATTATGTTTATGGTCACAAATTGAAGTTTTGCAAAATTATTTCACATGTTGAGTGTTGTGTAGCGTTATTATCTATGTGTAGTAAACCTGTGTTATGCCAACATCGGTGTTAAATGCAATATTAAAATCCCATAGCGACTGTTTATCAGTTGATTTTTTATATTGATTATTGCATTTGTTTTACGAGATTAACGAGACACTGTCGTAGATTTTCAGTATCACTGCTTAATAATATGTAAAGAAAGATTAAAAGTATTATGTATATGCGTGAAAATGTTATACGTTTTATTAAAATTTATTTGAGTTATTCGTAGTAAAACATTTTTCGAGTAAGTAAATAGGTGGTCAATTGGTTATACACTTGTTACTGTATGTATTCCAATTTTGACAAGGTTTTCTAGTTTAATGCTTCCAAAAAGTCGTGCATGGTAATAAATTAAAAACAATATTAGATAGTAAGATTTTTATACATTTGCTGTTGTACTGTGCACTTGCCTTGGTTTGCTCAATATTGTCTCAAATTAGTACATGTAAAGGTCTAATCCAATTGATCCCCTATCTATCAGGCTTATCTTCAATAATATGTTTTTTTAATTAAAATCAGTTTAGACCCAGATAGTTCTACGAAAAAAGACGGGTAAGCGTTTTGTTTATTAGTTTTTACGTAGTGAAAAATAATGATTTGTAAACGATAGTTATGAGTTTTGTTTGGAGATTTTGAGCATCTGATTCAGAAGTGACATTTCAAGTACAGGGAGAGGAGTCAATGATTTCAAATGCACTCACACATGCCTGTTATGTAAAATAAAACAGCGTTTGATGCAAAACGAATTAAATATATAGATTTTGTTATGTCCACCCTGTACACAGTACGACACCGTACGTGAGCAACTTCGGCGGGAACAACTTGTTAATCATCTTGTCGCTCTAGCTTAGACATAGCGTAAGTTATTAAAAGTTGAACGAACTATTGTATTAAGGACTACGTTAAACGAGTGGATAAACTCATAAACTGTAGCTGTTATGAGAGTTGATACGCCTTCTGAGATTGCATTAATTCTCATATATTATTAAACGATTTATTTCTCGTCGAGAGTGAGTGTACCTACGAGTGTTTTTTGATTGTCTCAATATTATATTGTAAAGAAGAGCAATAATTCTGTTGCCGGCTCGTCTGAATTGTGAAATTGTTCGAAGTTAGCGTTGATAATGTTTTTATATTATTGTATAAATAACTTCTTATTAGAGTAACTCATAGTTAAGTATCAGTTATTTTTTTTATATACGCGATGTATTGTTCAGTAGCGGTGCCATTTTGTGACGTGTTTTGGATATCGGCGTTGTTCGTGTTCCTAGCGACCCCGGCGATGTTGGGTTGCAACGTTCTAGCGAGTGTCGAATGAAACTAATATTAGGGAATCAATTCGGAAACACGAACTTGACATCCGATGCAACGCGTGATCCTGATCTAATATAATTTGTCGACACATGTGTGCGCATGCGGTGATTGAGGCGTATCGTGTTGAATCAATGCGCAAACAGCAATCTCAATGCGTACACGAGCATGTTATACTTAGCCAGCTACGGAAACGTTTGTAACATGATGGTTATTCTTGAGACCATTCCATTATAGAATAAAGTGGAAGCCAAAATGACGACTTATTTTTCTAATCGATTTTGTTAGATTTGCAATTTAAAATATTAAGATAAAATGTAGATGTTTATCGATATATTATTAAATGTTAAGACATCAGATTTCCAAAGAACTAAAGCTCAACTAAATTCTTTTAGCTAACTTACATAAAGCCATTCGTATATTGTGTACGTAGAAATAATAATATGATATTATAATGGCTTTGCTGAAATGGAGAACGGTGAACAAAATGTAATTAGATTAATTTATATCTGAAAATTTCTCAAACATCACAATTAGGGTTGCATTTTATGAATCGTTTTTTATAATAAAGTGTGATACAATTCTTCTTATTTTATTATAATTTGTAATTATACATATTACTGTTTAAATAAACATTTTTAGTATAATGCTGCGTGGTGCTAATAAATCATGAGCATTACAATCTCCTTTTCCCTTTCTTCTTAATAGCTACTAAGCGTTTTAGTTGTCTTGTACGTCTGTCTTGAATATTGTTATGCTCATTACCATAATAAAGAAAGCTCTAAAATTATAGTTTTATGAACGTCATTAGCGATACTTCAATGTGCCGCTGATGTAACAGTAGTGACGTGTTAAGCTCAGTTCCAATTAACATACGTTTATTATCGAAAACAACGTATCCTGCTCGCCGAACAATCCGTCTGATGGTTTGGCGCATGTTAAACTAGAAGAGCAATTATATCGATAAACATTGTTTTAAAATAAAACCTTAGTGGATTTTAATAATGAAAATTATGGAATCTCCTTTTCCATTGATAACTTGTTTATCCGTTTCGTGCTATATTATTACATTTTATAATCTTCAGTAATCTGTATACTGTTGCTTTTATTTTTAATATTGTATAAATTATTAATGATACGTTGTAATAAGTATAAAAATAGCCATAAAATTAATTGTTTTATATAAAACTAAGTCTGTAAATATCATGATTATACATTAAGTTTTATACTTGACTGTTTTTGTTTCGTCTCTTATCCTATTCTCCTCTAATATGAAATATCCTAATTATAATGATGTGCATACGACGATTAGAAATCTAATTGGTTATTAACCTTTTTTGACTATGAATAAACACAATTTATTTTTTGAACTTCATTTTTTTGTATATTATCCTATTTGTAGTGCCTAAATTTACATGAAAGCCTGTGTAGATCAGTGAAACGAGAGTTTGCCGGTTCGATTCCTGCGCTAAGACAAAATAAAACATCTTATTCTTTATTTACATTACTACCTTACATTATGAATAGTATAATGAAGATGAAATTGCTTCCCTTATCTCAATAATGAACATTTTTACGTAATCGCGCTTCAATAAAAAAGCCATTCGGGGATATCCCATTTTCTGTCAGTACTAATGAAGTATTAATGGTTTGACCCGTGAGGCTGTGCCGGTTGCGACTTTCGATCGCGATACTTATGGTCGTACTGCTAAGTTAAGGCTTGAGAGAAAGTTAACTGTAGTGCGTGCCCGTTACCGACAGCCGCGCCGCGCCGCGCCGCGCCGCTCGCCACTCGCGCAGCCTCAGTCCGCGGCGGGCAGCCGAGCGGGAACACTGCGCGTGCGTCTCACAGAACCCTGTGCACTGCGACCACAATGTTTACGTTATGTCCAACGATCCAGCAAAAAGATAACAGAAAGTGATAGTGGTGACTTGTTATAAGTTGTTGCGTTTGTATCGGTGCGCGGCGGACGACAGGTGGCCGACGGCTTTAATGTGGAAACGCTTGTAGTGTAAAAGTGCAACGGTCGGAACAAAGGATCTGTGCGATGACTTTTTCTGGAAATATGAAAGAGAATAAATCGAGGAATGCCAAAGACACATGGGAGTCTGAGGTGAGATCGAGCAGTCTGCCTCATTGTTAATGTTTTCTAGCATGCGTGTGATTCATTCTCACTAACATAAAAATTTGCATTGAAAGACCTTTTTCTCTAGGATGCCGCTCATTAACCGGTGCGACAGTTATGTTTAATCATAACTTTCTATTCCGAAGGTAGTACATAAGATCCAATAACTAGTTTCTGAGAACATTATAAAAACGAACGACGTATGACGCTAGGTATTTAATGTTTTTAAACATTTCAAAATAACATTAGTATATAAATTTATACATATAATAGAAAGCGGTTTGTCCGTGATATTAAAATCCTTAATGCATTTTAAAACTAAAATAAATCATTGTCCGCCTGTCTGTTTGCTTCGACTTATCTTCGAGACTTCTGAATTGATTTTATCGCAACTTTCAAAACCAAGTAAAGAGCTTCCAGCTACGTGACGTAGGTAATAGTTAACTTTTATACCTAACTAATTTCATTAGGAACTATCGTTGGTTAATATCACGACAGTATAAATATAATTGATCATAAAAAACCTAGGCTGAACAAATTCAAAATTTCAAATGGCTTATACTTTTGTGTCCTTATGAACGCTTATTTCCTTTTAACTAATATAAGCTTCACAGGGTTTGCAAATTCAGGTGAGAATATTTAGATTCAAGTTTATGTCTAGAAGCGTTTTAAAGTTTTGAATTTGTTTAACTACTTTCGCGGCTGACTACATCTCAGCATAGGAACAGCCATTACTTTTGCCATTCCGTCATTCCGTCGTGGATAAGTTCCCTTGAGAACTAAAGTAGGTCGTCAATTTTTTTACACACAGCTGAAGAACTTAGCGGTGACAGACTTTTATAAAGGGGTAAATAAATTAAATCTTATTAAATTGGGCCCAGAGGTGAGGTCTTAATGAGCTGTCCGTTGTACGCAAAGCGTATAGGGACTGCATAAAAAGTTAATTTAAACTGGCCCATTTAAAACTTCACACCCCAACTAATGCGGGGGCAGAGCAGTCGGCATAAATTAGTTTTGAATAAGATTGTTCGAAAGAGCAATAAAGGTGAGTTACGTTGCGAACAATTAAAATGAACATAAATAATAAATTAGTTATTTTATTAAATATGGTTTAGGAAGGTATATAGGGTATATAGGGATATTCAAATGTTGAAGTACGTAATATGTATAGTGTAATATATATATATAATATTATAATCAGTAGTAAGTACATTAGCTCAAGCAAGTACGCAATCTTATAGCAAGCGCAAATAAAAGCTTTTGCTAATGATTACTTACTACACCTCTAGAGTATAAGCGTTAATGGTTTCACTTTGTAGAGACCAAGTAATTCTTCTTGTACCTACCTAATTAATAATTGCTGATTGCAATATTTATTGCTTGTGAATATTGTATTGTTATCGGTGGTGTATTATTTATAAGCACACCATCACGCACACAGCTTTAACCTTGACTTAATACACGTCTTGTGCAGCGCCGGCTCAACGAAACTTGGCGCCCTAGGCAAAACATTGGAACGACGCCCATAAAAAACACAACAAAAAAAATACTAGGTACACCGATTAAAGAGTGACAAAACAAAACTCCGCAGAAACAAAACTGCGAATTCTGTACTTTTGAATAACCCGGAAATAGCATATTCAAAGATCAAAAAACATTTTTACTAGGTACTGGCATGGGTTCAGGTAATTAAAGCAAAGCAGATTATAAGTGTATTTTTTAATCAAATAATTAGAGCATAGTCTTATGACACGATTCTGTTGCTAGGCTGTAGACATTAATTTATGAAAAATGAATTTTTCTTGCCTTCATTCTTGCAAATGTAGAAACCATTTCTTTTAAATCAATTGTTTCAGCAATTTCTTGCTCTATAGATAGAGTCGATAACCCCACAAGCCTTTCTTGAGTCATTGTGGACCGTAGATATGTTTTAATCAGTTTAAGTTTAGAAAAACTGCGCTCTCCACTGGCCACAGACACGGGAAGTGTGAGCAATACCCTTATTGCTGTTACTAAATTAGGTACGCTATCTAGAAGCCCATTTGCACAAATATAATTTAAAACGTCTTGTGGCGCAGTGTTATTTGGTACTCTTCTTGCAATAGCTTGTAATTCACTGCATAACTCAGTTGCATCAACATCCTTAGAGTTTCCATCACTAAGAGATTCTTCCAACTTTATGCAGTGTTCCAGAACAACTTTGGAAGTTTTATTTTGCATCTCATGAACGTTGTAGAGAAATCCAAACACATGACTAATATTTTTAGCTGATTAAATCTCTCATCAACTGAATTTACTGCGGTATCTAGCACAGCAAAATAAAAATTTATTTTGAACTGGTCTTTCGCATCACATATTGGCTCATCTTCCGCTTCATAGCTTAACTGTCTTTTTTCTTTTTTTCTTAGGCGCACTGGCTTCGTTTCTGATGCGAATGATGCTTCAATATTCATTTCTTCTGATATTTCTTTAGCTTCTACTAGCATTTTTTCTAATCCCAAATCACTTCTGCAGCTTTCAAGAAATGTTTTCGTTTTTAGAAGAGCATTTGTAACGGTATTGAGGTTAGATTCCTGGGATTGAAGAACTTTGCTAGTCAAATTAATTTCGAACAAAATATTATACCACACGACAAGTGAAGCAACAAACTTAAAATCCGCAATTTTGTTAGCAATAGACTGAGCCTCAATTCGAGTTTGATTTCCAGATGCACCAATCAGAGTATGATCTTCATAAATGTCCACAAGTGCATCATGCACATCAGCTAATTGGTAACGTAATGGACGCAATGCATCAATCCTACTTTCCCATCTTGTATCGCTCAATGGTTTCAGTGTCAAACTAGGCACATGACGCAATAGGACTTCCCAACGATGGGTTGAGGCAGAGAAATATACATATATTTTTTCGACCAAGTTGAAAAAGGATGTCGCTGCCAGACAACATTTTGCAGCATCATTCACAACAAGATTTAGCGTGTGTGAACTGCAGTGTACAAAAAAAGCACGTGGATTTATATCTAAAATCCTTTTTTGAACACCACTGTGCTTACCTTCATGTTACTTCCGTTGTCATACCCTTGCCCACGTAAATTTTCTAATGAGAGAGACATCTCATTTAACTGATCAAGAATTTTTTTCAGTTAAGCCAGCACCGGTGGTGTCTGCAAGAGGGACAAATCCTAAAAATATTCTTTGATTTCACATTTACGTTCATCAGTAATCAATTTGACAATTCGAACGATGATGGTCATTTGTTCAACATGACTAACGTCAGGTGTACAATCTAGAATTATTGAATAATATTTAGCTGAGTTAATATACGCCAGTATTTTCTCCTGGACAGCTTTAGCCAAAACACTGATCAGTTCATTTTGGATATTTTTTCCGAGGTAATGAACATGAATATCTTTGTTACTCGCTTTTCTAAGATGTTCATTCATTATAGGATCAAATAAAGCTAGATATTCAACCATTTTCAAAAAATTCCATTGCCAGGGAGTAAATAGTTCATCATGCGTTCCACGAAAAGGTAAGTTTTGGCTTCCTAGAACTCTCACTAAAGCAATCAACCTTTCGAGAACCTGTTGCCAGTATTTTTCCTCGTCCCTTATCAAACGTAAATTTTCCTCATCGATTGTTTTATTAGTCCTCAACCGAAGCTCTAACTCTTTCCACTGTTGGTAGTTTGCTAAATGGCTACTACTTTTCTCGTGATTTGATAATATATATGAAATATTCTTCCAGTCATTCGCACCTTTGTTGCATAGAGCGGATTTTTCATCTGTAGAAAATAGCTTACAACAGAAACAGAACACAGAATCCTTTGAAGCTGAATATTGCAGCCATGAACGAGGCACACGTTCACCATTGACTAGTTTTCTCTTATAATACACTGTAGAAATTTTCTTCGCTGGTTATCTAATGGGAACTCGATATTTTTCACTTGATCTGGCCCGTGTTTGACGAGGATTTGCCGCAGATGATCAGTAGAGACATCCCATGTTGCAGGGTCACTGAAGTTTAAAATGAGACAACTTTCTGTGGGAGGATTATTAGTGTCTTCTCCCATATCATCATTTGTACTTTTGCATGGTTGTGGTTGTTTGGTTATTTCACGCTGTTGTGGAGTATTTTCTTTTGCTGAAAATAAAGCGGGACCTTCTGTAGTACAGCTTCCTGTGGTGGGATTGGTTATGTCTTCTTTCATATCATCATTTGTATTGCTGCCTGATGGTTGCGGTTCTTGAAGATTTGGACGAAGATACTTCTTGAACGAGTCTGCTTGCTTTGCTAACGATAATTGTTTCTCTAATTTTCTCTTACGAAATTGTGCTCCAGACATTTTTTTTTTGTCATCTGCCATGTCTCAAGAAATGACTGGAACAGAAAAAAAAGACATTTGTGTAATATCAGTTTCAACAATTATCCGTTATACCGGATACATCTAGGCGCCATGAGCGCAAAGGCCGAGGTGTCCCGCCTACGCGTTATTCACCGTAGCGCGTATCCGAAATGCGCCGGCCATAACCAATCTGTGATTGGCTGAGAGATTGACGTAAGAGTAATGGAGAGTTTTGAAGTACCTACAGTTATGTTACTTGTGTTAAGCGAAAAATAAAAAATTTTACCGTGATACAAAAGCGCATTTAATTAAAAACCCACCCCGACTACACCGTCCGTTTCATTTAAGCACTGCACTTTTTGGAAGTGGTACGTGTGATAACGTGTGTAACCCATCTAAGTAGGTTCAATTTAAACTCTCTCCACTCAAGATGTAGGATCTAAAGATTTCATAATACTCGCTAAGCGAATACATCTTTCAGATGTCATTACACTCGAAAAATGCATGCCTACTGTATGGACATTAGACATAAATTATATTAATAAAAACTTAATTATTATTCTAAATAAAATAATACCTTCACGAATTACTTACTTGTAGCCTGTAGGTGATTGCAATTATTATTATTCACAATGAGAGTCCGAGGAATTCACTTAGCGCATAGAGTTGACGGAGAACACATGAGATAGTTAAGAGTGCGCGGGCGGCGCGGCGGCGACTGGCGCCTGGCGGCGATGGCATGCGTGGGGTGCGGCGGGGAACGGGACGGCGGCGGCGCGCTCCGCGAGTTGCGATGCGCGTCGCGCCGCACGTCTGTCGCGCGTACGTACGATTGATTGAACCATTTTTGATCGATCCGCGTGCTCAGTGGTGATGCCGCTCGCATTGCTATGCCGCCCCCCAAATACGAGCGCCCTAGGCAGTTGCCTAGTTTGCCTATAAGGGCGGGCCGGCCCTGGTCTTGTGCCGTGGAGCTAGCAGTGACTTTCGGTAGCTAAGCCCGGAATCGTATATTCGAGGACCATATACTAGGATGTATTTACAACTATTTCTATTAGCAGATTATCAAGTTGAATTAAATACATGATATTATCGTAGAGTTTATAGTTTATGTAACATGGCCTAAGTCATGTATACTCTGATTCGAACAACTTGAAGTACATAATAATTATAATTCTTCTATGGAAATAACAAACGTTCTGGAAAATATCGTAAAAACAACTGCACGTTAAGATTCCATCAGATTTCTGTTTATATTCTACATTACGCAAGACTCGCTGTGCGCCTCCCAACATCAATATTTTATGGCTGATGATAGTTTTTTTATTTTTGTTTTAATGTATAAAATTTTTAAGTAGATAGTACTGCGGAATTTCGGTGGTTTTATAATTTTAAGTACTTATTTGCAGTCTGTAAGCTTTCATGGCATTCAAATAACAAACGAGTATGTATAGTTATTTCCATAAAACTTCATTTTTGTTTGATATAAGTAATATAAATGGACCTACTTACGCAAAAGGGAATCAACCCACACAATGATAGTTTTGAGAAAAAGCTGTTTTTGTCCAATTTTTGTATACAAGACAATTGTTTGTTATTTTGGACGAAAAATATTTACAATATTGTAAAAATACTTTATTCTATCTATACAAATATAATATTGATGAAAATCATTTAACATAATTAAGGAATTTAAAAATAACTCAATGGTTCCTTTTAGCAAAACTATTTCTGTGTGGATTGATCTCTTGTTAATTTTTTATCTTGGAATAATTCTATAATAAAAATATAAAATGTCATATTTATTTAATATATTTTACTGAAAAAAATATTTTTATTTATTTCCACATACAACTATTTTACAGGTAATACCCAATACAATAGCGTAGTACAATAGTTATGTAAAATAAAAATTCTTATATTAAAATGTTTTGTGGAATATCAAAAATTACTTAATCTAAATATTATTCTACTTCAAAATCAGACTGACCCGAAAAACCTTCCAGATCGTCTTCTATATTTGCATTTCCGTCAAGCTTGACGTAAAAATCATGTGAGTCTTATGGGATGGTTCTTTGTAAAAACAAAACAATTTCGTAGATTTTTTAGATTTTCCGGTTACCATGGGGCTTGGATCTTGTTAGTTTATTGAACAACTAGTGTTATGTGGGTTGGTAAACTTGTGTTGAAAACGGTTTGTTCAGTAAAAATTGTCATATCATTTTGATCTTTACAGAGAGGATAGAAGGTACATTTTGAAAGCTCTCTACATACTTAACTCGATTTTGGCACATGTGTGTATTGGTTCCTGTTTGCATAAGTAGGTCCAAATGTGTTATGTTAGGCGAAAACTAAAGCTCTAAACATTAGGTAAAATAAAGTCTACTCAACTTCACTTCTTTAAAAGAAATTTAAATTACACTGCGTCTTTACTAATGCTACAACATAAGTACCTACATAATATCTTTGACATTGTATTATAGGTAGGTAAGTTTATTGTTTTTTGCCTTTGTATATTTTCATAAGATTTTGCTCAAGATTTCTATTTCTGCCACACCCCAGGTTTCCCAAACAAACAAAAAACAATGAAGGAATATTATGCTAGATCACTACATAGGTACCTGTTTTTTTTATCCAGTGAGTTATTTTTGTTTCCATACAATTTTAATTTTGAATGTTATTACCCTAGCCCTTGATCAAATTTTCATTTGTTCCCTTTACTCATTGTTTTTAGGAATAAACTATATTTCTTTATGTTAGAAGAAAAATACTTAAATATTGATAAAATACATATGTACTTACGTTATTATAATAACACGGGCCATGTTGAGCACTCACCTCCCTAACATGGCCCACCATCCATGTTTTGAAACATTTGTTTTTTTTTTAATTATTAAATATATTGCAATTTTATCAAATGTTTTTTTTTATATATTGCTCATGCAAATGTGGGGCCATCAATGGTTCCATCACCTTATGATGCAAATAAACCAATGTGTTATTTCATGACTTCCTCACACTTCCTTACATTTTATTTAAATTTGATTTTAGGACAAAGGAAATAAAATTATAAAGCCCATTTAACTGATGGTGTTTTATGCACTCTATCGAACTTAAATAAATATAATATAGCTTATTTCTATGCACCGGCAGTATATCTCTTTTAAATATAAATTATATCTTTCGTCTAAAAGTCAAACCAATAATGTGAAGGTCATGATTGTTGGGAAATGGAAACAAACTACCACACCTGAATATTAACTTCAAAGGCATTTAATAATGAATCATCTCCCCCACCAGTAACGAGGTTATGTTGTATAATATGTCATACGTATTATCCATGTTCATAATATATTATTTATTTAATAAACGTTCTATTGCTTCATAATATAAACATAAGGCACCTAATATACGTACATATTTTTGTACGTATACGTATAAATGGCTAATTGTAAATTTTAACCTTCGCAACATAATAATGTTGACTAAGTAAGAATCCCAGGCTCTCTGGCAGAGTGGAATATATCTATTCCAATAGTCCACCTGTAACAAGGTGTGGCTGGTGTTCTGATATTTTATCTACAACCCATTCTTACATATTTTTTTTTAACCTGACATTACCTATGTTATTCGGGCAAAGGCCGGCTTATACAAACGCACCGGTTTTTGAAAAATTAAGAGGAAGCGGCCACATGCTTCGGAAAGAGTTAGGACTTATAGTGGATTAAGCGGCACACAAATTCTCTTTATACACAATAGAAGAAGCTATACTTATTATATCGTTTGTGCAAGGTAAGGTTGGGGCAACTGAGGATTATATAACTATTTACGTTCTGTCTTGACTATACGTAGATAGGTTCTATATACCAAATCATCTCTATAGACTAGATAGATAGAATAGACTCTACAATATTTGATCAGCTTTTTAAAGATGGACAAGTATTATTAAATCATTTTATCACCCCGGTATACTTTCCAATAAAAATATGCGTTATTTATATGCATACATAAGGTCAGTCGGGGAAAGTGCGCCATACAATTTTCATAGCTGGATTCAACGCAAAATAATTTCTTTTTGTGCTGACTTAAGAATGTAATTTTATTAATTTAAGAATATTTGGTATTTTGTGATAACGACCTATAGCCTTTCAAGGAAATAAGACAATAAATTAATAATATTTTGCTCAAAGTAAAAAAAAATGGGAGTAGGCGCACTTGCCTCCGGAAATGGGGCAAGTGCACCTGTGTAAAAAAACGCCAATATAACCAAAAAAACACTCATTTTAGTCCATTGAAAAATACGTTTTACCCGCATTGCTCTTGGATATTTTTTAATCATTCAACATTATAACAAACTATGGCTGTCAAATCAAATTCGAGGCAAGTGCGCCATATATTTGTAAATCAGGGCTTCAAAACATTTTACACATTTTATTTGCTATATTTAGGTATTGATATTAGAGTTTTATATGTGGATATGTTGTAATAAAAAATGGTAGTTTTAATACGAAATCCATTTTATTTCTAAAAACTAAAAAAAAACATACAAAAATGTAGGAATCAACAATTTTGAATGCGTTATAACTCAATTACTTTGAATATGATCTTATGACATTTGATATGTTTTAGCTGCATTATACCCAAAAAACGTGCCTGATCGAACAGTTGCAACCTCTTCACGTAAAGTTGCCCTAGACCAAGGTATTTCAGTTTTTTTTGTAATAACGAACCATCTAAAACAAACTAATACGCCCTTTTATTTAAATCGGCTTAAAACAAAATACCTTGAGTAGAAAAAATTATGCTAAGTATAACATTTTAATAATAATAATTCATATTAGTTAAACATATTCTCATAAAAGGTTGGTAATATATGGTTCAGGGGCAAGTGCACCATACGACTAGTAACTGTGGCGCACTTGCCCTACTCGATAATTTTGAGGTAAATTTTTTCGCATTGCTAAAAATCCTTTATTTTAGTATATATAAATAAAATTCAGGCAGGAAGTTAAAATAAAAGGTTTAAACTATGTACTCACCATACTGGCTTACAGAAATATGTTAAATATCTTGAAATATTTGATGTCATCTTTCACGGGGTCGTCTCTGTTTACAGGTCTAAATGACACTTAAAACAAAATGGCGAATGAATCGTGTTAAAATGAACAGAGCCAATTATGTTTTTTAGTGGAACTTTATTTCAGTTAGTAGCATAGATATAAGATTGCGGTAATTGTATAACATCAATAGTTTTCGATTTTTTTAGGGCAGGTGCACTTACCCCGCCGGCGCAGACCACCCTGACCACCACCACCCACCCTGACCTTAATACAGCCCCGGATCTTGGGGGGCAAGCCAGGGCCCGTGCCCCGGGCGGCGAAGTTAGAGAGCGGCAAATTCAAACTTGACACACGAATACACATCTCATCATTAACGCAACCTTGACTACTGAGACTTCCAGTACATTACACACATAAATTATTCTCCCCGAAGCGCGATATGATGATGATGATGATGACAAAAGTAAAAATATAGGTGGTCGGGGGCGGCATTACGCAGATTTTGCCCCGCCTTTAAAAAATTTAAGATCCGGGGCTGCCTTAATATATGTTATTCTGGAAAGATTCCTTGTGGTTGGGAGCTTACAGTCGCACCCTCTGAGAATTGGTACTCTGAGCGATCTCGTGTGGAGGTGAATACATAGCCACAAAGCGGTGATCCTTGAGTCATCCGGTTGGAGGTGACTAGCAATCGCCCGGTACTTCCGTCGTAGAGTGGGGGAGGATCCGATGTGCATAAATTTATACTTAATCAATTTATTTCACTTCCATAAATAACGAATTACAGATATTTCTATTACTATTAAGTACAATGCAGTCAATAATTAGTTTAAATCTACTTACCAACTTACGATCATTGATAATACTGACTTGATAAATGATAATCGTTTTAGCATTAAACATTATTATGCTGTATACATTAATAAACTGTTCTTTATTAAATGCTAAATTTATTTAGATACATACATATTTGCGAGTCATTAAAAATTTATACACGATAATGTACGATAATATATAATCAGCCATCCCAAACTACAAAATGTTTTTGAAATGGTAGCCCATGTGATGCGTTAATAAAAAAAATCTTGATTTTCACGTTTTTCATGCGCATATTTTTCATTTGAATATTTGTTTAGGTTACTTATCAACAGATGGATATAGAAAAATCCGATATACCAGTGTAGTATAGACATAGTCTTAAATAAACTTAGCGATGAAGCTCCATTGCGTAACCCTGTGTACTTTCCTATAATGAATTGAATGTAGGCGTGTTCATCTCAAAAACGATTCACATGAAGGCCGCTGGGCAACAGCACTAACAGAAACTAATATTGATTCTGCACCACAACAACAATTGATTAAAAAATTATATATCAGTAAATTATATCAACACTGAACTTAGGCGTGAAAGAAGTGAAAATATTTTGTACGACGTCCCTACACCTGAAGCCTTTGTTCGAGATACTTACTGTGTGGTTGCTAGGAAGATAAAAAGCGAACGACGTAGAATAATCATAATAAGTATATCGCAACTAAAGCTGATGGAAGCCAGTCGTACAGTTATAAACTTGGATGAAAGGGGCAATCCGTGGAGCAGGTCTCTTTTGCCAATGAAAGTCTAGTCAGGTTAAGGTAATTATGATATAGGTACCTAACTTATTTTAATGCAAGACAATTTACATTCATTTAAGTTGAAAATCAAAGGATAATCTTGCTCATTAGTAGGTAAGTTCTTTAAAAAACATAAAAAGCCTCGTCGCTGCAAAAAAGACAATAATTGGGAAGGTCAACAAATTTTAAGCAGGTGGGCGACAAATTACGCACTGTTTTACTGAAACATAATATTATATCTGGTCACGACAATTTCAAGTAGTTATATTTTAGTAAATCTAACGATTGAGAAGTTAAGTGTGTCAGTCAGTTGTAGTAGCTAAGGCACGATGTCATCCGTGATCCGGGTCACTTGTCCACTGAGGCTGACCACTGACGGAATGTCGCCTTTCTACGCGCAAATTACGACAATAGTTCTATTTCTTTGAGTTCTCTAATCAATACAAAAATTAAAGTGTTTTCACTACTTCGTACAAAGGTCAAATCAATTATTTTAGGTCTATCAAGTTTATAGACACACCCAGACTAGTTTTTTTAATACCTACACGGACATGACCGCACTAATAGACAATTTTATCTTCAAATATATGCTGTGCAATGCAGTTATAAAATAAAATATAAAATGTTGTAGGCACGAAGGTGAGCTGCGTTTTAAAGTTCACGACCTTCCATAATCCGAATTAGTCACGATGTTTGCGACGTAAAATTTTAAAACCCACTGAAATATGATGCGCTTCTTGTACGTTAGACATAGTATGAAATCGAAGTACACCAGTTGTTATTCAGTACGACTCACTGAGAACTAGGTGAGCTTAGAGTGGATGGATGTGTAATGGAGAATCATAAGCGGTTAATATTTCAAAACAGACGGTCAAGAACCGCGTCTAAAGATCAGGTTTCACTCGTTATCGTCGCTAACATTATAACAATTACAAATCTATTTGATTAAAAAAACTTGTGAGAATCTTGTCTTTTATATGAGAGTTGTGAAGAGAAAACTTATTCACTTAAGTTTAATTATATTATTATTTTTAAAAACCATAACTTGAGAAAAACGCCCTTATAAGTTTACATATTTTGAGCATTTGACAAAATAGAAATTTTCACATCAATACAACTTTCTGTTTTAATAGCCACTTTTTTTAATTGACTACTAGGTAGTTTGTGTATAATGCCATATTTGTAATTACTAATGTAGCGTAAAAGTTTAAAATGTAATGCTAATTGCTGACCTCATTCGATCTTGCGGTTTTTTATCGACGTCACATGAGAGATATCTTAGAATCGTCAAGAAACTTACGAAATATGTAGAGGTTGTTCAAAGAACATAAGTTTTTTTTTATAGATGTTAAAACAGTATATCAGGGATGGTTATCGATAGTACGGATATTGCACATTACACTAGCAGATTTTTAGGCAAACATTACCTAGTAACTGAAAATGAGCACGTACTGAATGAAAGTGAGTTCGTTCGCATTGTTAAAGCAAGAGATCTTAATAGACAGCAGCGGAAAGCCTGTGGCGTGCACGGAGAACCATTCGAATCTGCTTTGTTATTGCAGCGTAGAGCAAAAACGTGAGGCTAAGGCGGGCGGGATGTAGGTCGCGACAAGTGCACGCAGCATGCTTCGCGCATTCCCTGCGCGTTGCCACAACAAGTACCACGTACGTTTACAAAATAAGAAATGTTTATTCAACTAATATTTGACCATAACATAATATGATTAATGATAGCTATTATAATAAATAAAAATAATATACTAATTGTACTTAAGTAAACAACAAAAGGTTCCCATCAAGTACAATAATTAACGTGATTAGGAAGATAAGTACTTAATTGAAACATTGAATAGCTCTTCTAATAATCAATAGCTAGTCGGAATCAACCAAGCGACTTAACTGTAGGTATAGCAGTTCTGTTTATAAGTTTACTTTTATGGTTGTTTGTAAAGAATGTTTACTTCCTAAACTGAACAAAATCAGAAGTAAGAGTAGAAACTCTTTTAGTATTTGTTCCTATATAATATACCTACATTATCATAATAAATTGTTTGAAAACAATAAAATAATATATCAAGGCTTATACTTACATACCATGCAAGGTAAGTCTCTATTTCATTACAATCCTTTTTATAAGTTCATATTATTTCAGTTTTTGTAATTTCACTATTACTTTTAAAAATAAATAAATACAATATTTACATACTTTTGATTTCCGCTAAATGCCTTTTTATGATGTAAAAGGTGAAGGTATAAAGAGCGCAATACCAACCACATAAAAAAAATTAGAGAAATTCCTTTTCTTGTTGTAACAGGTGAAAGCTCAGTGGAGGGTTTTAGTGTTTTTTATACCCGACATAAATTATGCCGGTTAATATCACATCTGCCAGGTTAAAGTAATTTATTCCAAATTTGCCACATTTACGTAAAACTAAAAATTGATAATCTATACTATTATATAAAGCTGAAGATTTTGTTTGTTTGTTTGTTTGTTTGTTTGTTTGTTTGTTTGACGCGCTAATCTCAGGAACTACCGGTCCAAACCGAAAAATTCTTTTTACGTTGGATAGCCCTTTGTTCGTGGAGTGCTATAGGCTATATATCATCACGCTATACCCAATAGGAGCGGGGCAGTAATGGCTAATCTCAGGAACTACCGGTCCAAACTGAAAAATTATTTTTGCGTTGGATAGCCCTTTGTTCGTGGAGTGCTATAGGCTATATATCATCACGCTATACCCAATAGGAGCGGGGCAGTAATGGCTAATCTCAGGAACTACCGGTCCAAACTGAAAAATTATTTTTGCGTTGGATAGCCCTTTGTTCGTGAAGTGCTATAGACTATATATCATCACGCTATACCCAATAGGAGCGGAGCAGTAATGGCTAATCTCAGGAACTACCGGTCCAAATTGAAAAAATCTTTTTGCGTTGGGTAGCTCTTTGTTCGTGAAATGCTATAGAGTATATATCATCACGCTATACCTAATAGGAGCGGAGCAGTAATGGCTAATCTCAGGAACTACCGGTCCAAACTGAATAATTCTTTTTGCGTTGGATAGCCCTTTATTCGTGGAGTGCTATAGGCTATATATCATCACGCTATACCCAATAGGAGCGGAGCAGTAATGGATAATCTCAGGAACTACCGGTCCAAACTGAAAAATTATTTTTGCGTTGGATAGCTCTTTGTTCGTGAAGTGTTATAGGGTATATATCATCACGCTATACCCAATAAGAGCGGAGCAGTAATGGCTAATCTCAGGAACTACCGGTCCAAACTGAAAAATTCTTTTTGCGTTGGATAGCCCTTTGTTCGTGGAGTGCTATAGGCTATATATCATCACGCTATGACCAATAGGAGCGGAGCAGTAAAGAAACATGTTGCATATACGGGAAAAATTATTAGTTTTGAGAGCTTGCGTTGCCTGCGCTGCGTAAACGGTTAAAGTTATGCAACAATGATGTATGACGGGATCGTTCCTCTTAAAAAGTTCTAAAAAATATATTATAAAACAAAGTCCCCCGCTGCATCTGTCTGCCTGAACGTGTTAAACTCAAAAACTACCCAACATATTAAGATGAAATTTGGTATGGAGACAGTTTGAGACCCTGGGAAGAACTTAGGCTCCCGGGAAACTATTACTTTTATAACGGAAAACTTTAGCCTGAAAAACTTTATAACGCGGGCGGAGCCGCGGGCAATTTGATCATAAAATTTTATTTGTAAATATAAGTAAATGTAAAATAACTAAAGACATTAAACAATGAAATAGTAAATAACGAATTACATAGTTATAAATTACATGTTGAGCTTTACTGATTACCTACCCTGTAGTTGAATTTTATTCTTGATTATTATTAGCGTATTTCATGTATAACTTTGGTGTTTTTAAGAGTAGAAAAATATAATGAGAAAGCTTCGAACTGCTAAGCTATCGGGAGTTACACGTGTTATTGTGAGTCAACCATAAAAGATAGACATATACTGTCGTGGGATATTTTTGACATAATTTTAAGGAGAACATTTCCGTCATACATGATTTCTGTGTAGCTTTAACCATTAAGGTTGCACACGCGACGGAAGCTTAAAAAATGGAGTAACTTCTCCCGTTTTCCCAACATTTCCCTTCACTCCTCTGCTCCTATTAATTGTAGCGTGATGAAAAGTAACCAGCACAGGAGTATGACAAACAATTGTACCAAGTTTCGTTAAAATCCGTCGAGTAGTTTTTGTTTCTATAACGGTTATACAGACAGACAGACAAAAATTTTACTAATTGCATTTTTGGCATCAGTATCGATCCCTAATCACCCCCTGATAGTTACTTTGGAAATATATTTCATGTACAGAATTGACCTCTCTACAGATTTATTATAAGTATAGAATAGATATTATGATTGAAAGATTATACACCTACGATAATTGATGAATGTTTGATTATAATTAGTATTTTCTTCATAGGATATAAAAAATATATATTATTTAAAACAATTTGAAGGATGCCGTTTTTCAATAGTTTCATGGAATAAAAGATCTTGTTAGGGACTCGATCCAACGCTCGCTCGGATGATGCTATATTCCCGAGTAGACATAACTGTTCCATTCACCACTGCTGGTTGTAGCTATAATGCCTTTTTCCCCACAAAAAAATAAATAGTACCCATGTAGCCGAATATAGTGCAATATATCTTATTTGGTTTCCCTATTTTGCTTCTGTATAATAGGTAAGGTACACTAAAACCAGTCCAGCGTAACTTACTGTAGCACTACTGTCCTAACATGTTTCTCTAATCTGTACCCTTAATATACGGTACTACATATTGGTATTTTTTTTACTTACATAAACGTTTACTTGCCATTGTTATCGCTAATATGTATAGGGTAGTCTCGTAATAATATATTATGTGACTGAAATTCGGAATCAAATGATTTTTGTATATAAATGCCTACACTTTTGCTAAAGAACTTTACCTAATTCGAGCTTTAAATCATAAATGATATGAATACTGACACCTAAGATAGATTAAGAGAAAAAGGTCATTTATGAAAAGCAACAAACAACGGTGTATGCCTTTTTTCTGTTTTATAAAACCAAGGACCTTGATAGAACTTTAACATTTTCGATACCACAGAAGTTCTAATCGCGTGAATAATTTTCAGCTTGGTTACGGATGGACACGCAATGGGCAGCAGCGATGTGTCCGGCATCGACCGCCAGAGTCCACCATGTCGGTGAGCAGCGACATCAGGTTCACGCGAAAGAAAATGAGCCGGCCATGTCGAGGCTGCTGCGCTGCTCTTGCCGTGCTGCTGGTCTTACTGCTGCTTGCTGCCGTCGCCGTATACCTAGGACGTAAGTATTACGCCTATGTTAGAATCGATAGAAATCCGATTAATTAAAATATTATTATTAATATTTACGAGTTTTATTTATGTGTAAATAGTTCCTAAAGTAATGTTACTATTAACGCACTAAAAAGCTAAAGGCTAGATTAATTTTGCCTGCGGCCCCGCCCACGTTCTAGGTATTTTATTTTCAAAAGGTGATAACCATTTTACTTTTCTGAGATAATTTTATTTGAATGGCTCAGCAGCAGCTATGAATAACAAAAATATATGAACACAATAGATAAGCCAATTACAAGCCGTCACGGATAGTATTTCATGATAATATTTAAGTAGATTTTTATTCAAGCCTTTTCATTATCTGTAACAAAAAACAAATTGAGCATAGTATCTAAGAGACACGAGGTAGTTGAAGGTTCAAATTCCTAGAACATACCTATTACATTTTACCCGTAATTGGTAAGTTATTTCTATGCTACGCTCGGACCGGCTGAACCTAAATAGCTCTTGCAAAATATATCAGTACGTAACCTTTCTGTATTAGGAAGGTTTGTACAAGTGAACTGAAAGTGAGTTCAAAACAATAGGCCTTATCCAGTTTAAATAGTACCTACAGCTAAACTTATACTTAGTTTTCCTTGTATATAAGCAGATCAAATGTTATTGTTTTTTTTATTTAGCTATTATTTTGACTATTTGTTATACGGACACAGCAAAATGACCCGATTGCCCCCGATGGTAAGTGGAGTAGGGTCCAATAGAATATCGACTGGCGAGAGATGCTTACCCTACGACAATCGATAAAGTTATCCCGGCCGATTGGAATCGGATATACACAGGCTTATCCCGGAACACGACCAATTGACTTGGGCCACTACGGCGGGTTTTAACACCTTCTGCACGCGGGTCGCCATCCGGGTGGATAATATATCCTGAAATATATCCTACCACCAGCAAAATATTTGAAAAATGAAAATCCATTAAAAAGTAGCTACTTATAAAATTGGTAAGTCAGCCGAATGACACCTTTTATTGTCTCTTACCTTTGTCCTCCAAAATATCGACGCCAAAGCGCGTAACAACGCAACAACGGGTAAACCCTATTTGCATTAGGTGGCAATCGGGATAATATCAATCTCACATACACAAATATCGAACCTACGCTCTATTTTCCCCTATTGTTGCAGCGTTGTTTTGTTTGGTCGTTTGTAGTATTTTAAAATATTGCACGTGGCAGAACTAAAGGTACTGCAGTAAATATGAAAGGTTATGCGATAAAATTGTTTACGTAACATGTGTACTCGCCGAAACCTTGGATTTCGTCACGTGACGTATAAGTCCAAGAATGTTCTCCATGAAATTGGGTGGATCACAAAAGTCTGCATGATTGGACCAAGAGACCATCCCGAAACCGGTCCCATATTCCTGGCCCTCAAAGGAAATTTGGAGTGACGTCATAGAATTAATATGTTAGGTAAATAGTTTCAGTAGAGCCGCGGAGTGTGGTTTCACAGGCGACATTTGTCCCGTCACCGAGCAAAGGCCAGTAAGCAGAGCGGCCTTGCTGCGCTCGCCACAAGTGTACGATGTAGCAAACAGTTATTTTATTATTTTATGATCTAGATAAGTCTCAGTGCAATATACGATTATTACATTGCTTTATAATAACTGCTATTAGAAGATGTTTCATAATACATATTCTTAATAGCTTTTACTCGCAGCTTCGCCCGCGAGTAAGATTTCCATTACAAAAGTCACAATACTTATTTTTTCTGGCCAAGAAGTTATCCTTCTCAGGGTCTCAAACTCTCTTCATACCAAATTTCATCGAAATCCCTTTGGTAGTTTTTAAGATTATCCAGTTCATACAGATTGGACGAGGGATATATTTATTGATATACTTTTTAAAAGTTTTTAAGAGCAACAATTCTCTTACACATGATTAATGCGTAACTTTCACCGTTAACGTAACGCACGCAACGGACGCTCTTAAAAGAAATAAATCTTTCCCGATTTTGCAACATTTTTCATTGATGCTCCGCTTCTATTCAATAAAACGTGATAACCTATAGCCTTCCTTAATAAATGGGCTATCCAATATTAAAATAATAAAATTGAACCAGTTCTTCCAGACATTAGCGTGTTTAAACAAACAAACAATCTCTTCAGCTTTATATAACAGTATAGATAGATAATAGGTAGGTACTTGTCTTTAACGGAAAAAATACTGCGTGAAAACAGGAACTCTTTTTATCAGGCTACATGCATTCGCTAAACAAAATGTTGATCACCTTAAATCAAGCATGAAGCACGCCTGCGAGAGAACAAAGTTTTAAATATTTAACTTCCGCAAATCAGCATGACTGTGGCGTGTCGACTGCCGAGCAAAGTAATACGTACCTTAGTTTTTTTTTGATAGATTCGTGCTTTGTAAGCTAACACTAACACTAGATTTTTTTAACTAGCTATAATATTATAATTTAAGTCATAAATGCTATTACTGTTTATTATATTGATCACACAAAGGGTTAAAAAATACTATTTTATTTGTAGATACGTACCTGTTTGGAGACCCGCTTAACAGACAAACATTTCGCGGATCGATCGTGCTCTCATGGAAGCAGGCTGAGGGCGCGGAGAGCAAACAATTTGAAACAAAGGGCAACCGCACTCGAGAAAACGAATTGCAGCACGTTCTATTCGAATTATATCGAAATTCCGAACTGAGGTCATGTTTTGTATCAGCCGATATTCTTGCATTAGACAGGTAAGCTCTTCAATAAATCTTACTATGATTAACCTATTTTAGGTTATTTGTACCTATCTAAGCCATCTACTTATTAAAAATTGACGAAATTATTATTAAAGTTTTCAATAAATCTACGATATCGATATCTGTAGGTTTATTAAATGTCTTTCATTAGGTAATAGGATAATTTACTATCTTCTATTTCTCCTATACCATGTACTTACATCGTTATCGAAAATAGATTTTTCGACAAGACGGTATTTTTTTGATGTATTAGACAGGACCCTAAGAATTAGCCCAGGCCCCCCAACTCTCAGTTCGCCTCTGAATTAGGTAGTAAAAGTTAATAACCCGTGATGTTAGTACAAAGTGTCCCACCCACTTTAGGCGGATTTTGACGACAGAGCTGTAAATAATACCTACTATCTTTATAAAAGAATATGTAACAATGAAGATAATAAAAAAATGGAGCTTATATTGGAAGTCATTTAACGAGGCACGTCCGCGTTGCGAAATCTTTAATTTAAAAAGCTCCTACCATAACGCAGATGGTAATTGTCAATGTAGCACAATACTGCACTACGTAGATATCAATCGGCAGAGAAAGTGAACTTTCACGGTACCACAGAGGTCCGTTATCGAGCGTGCACATGCTAAACAGGCCCGTAACCAGGATCCGTTTTCAAGGGTTTGTGAATGAAATATTTAATGACTTTATTTAGGTTTTAAAAATATTGTTACAGTATTTCCCACTTTTTTAAATTACTAAGGTAGGATACAGTTATAAAGTAGGTCGACTACTCTTTAATGCAAAAGTAACTTCGTAAATAATAAACGGTCTTCCATAGCTGAATTACAGATTTTGTGTGATTATAATTTGTCGAACGATTTATATCTTCCATTCCCGTCGTTAATATTCGTAAGCTCTAGAAATTATAATAAAACTACGATCGCAAATTATGTTTTCGCACCCTAAATACATGCTTAACTCATGCACCATGGCACCATGGTGCCTGGTTGCACCTCTGCCTACTGCTTCGGAGATAAAGGCGTGATGTGTTGTTACATTTCAATAGGAAATCATTAGTTACAATATTATTGGGCGCGTTTTATGTATGTGTACACACAAACATAAAATAAAATAGCATAATTTTCATAAATTAACTCAAATGTTTAAATTTTACGATTGATTGCAACAAGAAAACAACTTTCCCATTTCTATACATAGTATGGATTACTTTCTACAAGATTAAGACTAAAGCTCCTGCATCTACCTGCAAAACATGAATTTCTTGTTTAAAAACTCACGGTCGTGTACCTACAACGCATAAATCTGGTTCCTTTTGAACAGGCAATGGCGTCTGAACATTGCACACCTACATAAAACGTGCTTGAAATACATTTATAAATTGAAGACGAGACCATATCGATCGATTGGTCCCATATCGTATATTAATCTATACGTAGGTATCGTGTCTAAGTGCAAATATCTTATATCGAACATGAGATTAAGAGAAAGTTTGTAATACGTGCTCTGCACTGTTTTGAATCTGCACTTTCTATGCAGAATGCGTGCTGTTATGTAGGTAATCCACTTTGAAGGTTGTGTTCCCAAAGATTTTATTGTGCGTGCCAACGTGGGCTACTGCTTTTGTATTCCGTGATGTCATAGCCCTTTCTTTTTGTACATTTAAATAAAAGAAATTGATAGAACAATGCATTGCATCTTTTAGGGATACAAAATATAATGCAATTAAACAAAAAGACATCTACCGACGTTTCATAAGCTAAGAAGAGGCATCTAGAAACTAGGTACCGAACTAGTTCTATTTTTTCTATTCAACTTTTAAAGAAAATAAAACAATGCAAATACCTATCACTGGGCAAGAATAACGTGTGCTTATATTAAGATTGTGAAATAGATAAAAGCGACTCTATGTATTGTAGCAGTAAACTAATAAAAATATTCTACAGATTTTTTAAGGTAGCAAGGACCAAATTCCCATGACGATAATGATTATTCTAGAACAGTGACGAGTACTGTACTTATATAGCCAAGTTTTAGGAACAGGAATAGAGATTGAGAAGGATAATAAGGTTAAAACTAAAAAGACTGATCGATGTGAAATTTCTTTGACAAAAATTAACCTATTAATAATCTCGATATAAGTTTCGTTTCCTCTCATTCCCTGATGCCTTAACATCCACCGTATACGACATACATAATAAACAAATATAAGTTTTTTTTGGGTACAACGTATACGGAAAAAAATAATATGTATGTATGTAATAATTCACATGTTCTAGTTTTCTTTTTTTATTACTTCTTACGTGATTACTCTGTCTTGTGTCAGTGATTTCCTACTATAAACATCGCCTACCTTATACAACGTGCGAGACAATTAAAGTTCTTTAAAAACATAATTTTATTTTGTTAATTTGTTTTAAATTACCATACTAACTACTTTACTCGTGTATATATCAATTTAAATAGCAGTATGAATTTATAATTTAAAACTCTTTACTATTTTCATCATTTGAAAGTATGAGTTCGTTTGGTAATTTACCGGATATAGATTTCTCTAAAATCCAGTTATTTTCTTCAAACTGTTTTGTCTTCTCGCCCCCTAAATACTTATAAGTAGGCGAAAATGGAAAGCTTATGAATAATAGACATAAAATTAGATATTTAAACATCAGAAATAATAATTTATTTTATGGCGTGGTTGAAATAAATTTAATCAGGTTTTTAAAATAATGTACCTATTGCCTAATTAATACCACCGACTAACAAAAACACTATTATAATTATAATTTTAGTGCAGAAGAATGGAAAGATGGAATACGGGTACATTTCGAGGTGTCTTTTGAGCCGATATTTACAGCTGTGAGCACTGCAGAAGTTATCGAAGTACTTGCCAAAGACCTCACTACACCATCGGGCTCCTTCAATAATTACAATGTCTACCCAGACACTTTACATATCGAGGTAACTAATTACAAATTACATTATCAACTGCGGAATTTCATTTCAACTGTGTTCTTTGTTCGTTTATAAACAGACACAGGCGTATTACAGCAAAAATTATTTAATTAGCATTTCAATAATCCTGAGGTATAAATTGAATTCATTATATATTTATAACTGGATCATACAATCTAGTGACTAATAATTGGACTTGATATTGATTTACAATGGAGCAAATAGCTCTTAAACCCATACAATAATGACGTAATGGTGTCATTTCTAAAGGAATAATTTACACCGAGGTACTCACATCGATTTTTCAAAATATGTAATCGTTGTCACTAAGTACTAAAAATCAAATTCAGCCTTTATTTGTGTTGAAATTCATATATCTCATGTAAATCATACAGCCGTTCTCAGGCTACTATCGACTCTACGTCGGATTTTATAGTTTATTCTGTATTTGAGCCATTAATTGCAATATGTACATATATTATATAGAAATCATAAACATAGATTTCTTCAAATACCTATTCAATATTGTTACATATTCACGAGATCATGGCATCACAAATCGTAAGATATTGAATGAAGTATAACGATTTGTATAATCACCACTCTCGGGTCATAATGGCCTTTAGTCATACAATAGATACAAATAAAATATCGCAACTTTCACATTTAACCGGATTCAAATATGTTCACATAAAATTTTATATACATATATGAAAGTTATATATAGATGCGTATAGCGAAAGTTAATTTATTACTAAAGCGCAGTAAGAAGCAGCCAAAATGTCCTATTTTATGATGTCATGTCATGTACACACATGATCTCTTCAACTAAAGAACTAAGAATGTGTGTAAACTTCAATATAATTATATTACTTTAGTATTAGATAATAAACAAAATAAGTTTCGTTGCAGGAAAACTCGGACATCTCATCACTAGAATTGAAAGAAGCTGAGACAACGCCGGCAGAGCCACCCACAACAGAGCTCATTCTAACAGAAGTTGAAGAAGAGATAAGGGAATGTGTGCCCGTATCTTTGTCCTTATGTGCTCATCTGCCGTATAATGCCACATCTTACCCGAATCTTGTAGGTCATACGTCTAAAGACGCTCTGATGCGTGATCTAGTAGCTTTTAGGGAGCTCCTGGACGCAGAATGTTCACGTCTTGCTCAGGTGCAGTAATATTTTCTTTCATTTAATATAAATAATTCTGAGTCAATGTCTATGGCGATGTAATAACTACTTATAACTGTGACACGATCGACTGGCGTGGTCCGTTTTATTTAGCAATCGAGATCAATTGCGTGATTTGTACCAAGTCTTTATCGAATCTGGATCAATTTTTAGAACTGAATTTACGCCATTTTGTGTACATGATTGAATAACATTAATTGGTGATAGTATTGTACCTCTCATGGGTTGATTTCGAAAGGGAAGAATTAAGTTCTATACCTAGATCACAAGGCGTTAAACGAATTTTTCGATTCCATTGAATAGTTCCATATTTGCAAAACGCAGACTACATGTAAATTGGAAAACGTTACGTACAAATTAAGTACATGCGAAATTTTGGAGTGTCAATTACAATACGATCCACAAGTTGACGCTAAACTAGGGTAACGTATATTTAAATGCAACATGAGCATAGTATCAAAAACCTCAAATACCAACCTTTGCGAATAGGATATGTATTGTCGGTTTCAAATTATCATCGACCAAGTCAAACCTCTAAATGAGTTGATACAAAAATATACTGGAACCGAAAGGTCATTTAATCAAGGGCATTGTCTGAAAAGTACCTATTATTGTTACGAATATTGATTTATACTTAATACGTAATACGCGCTCGTAATAATAACCACTATAAATACTGAAAGGTTAATAATATAATAATACTAGCGACCCGCCCCGGCTTCGCACGGGTGCAATGCTGATACTAAATACACTACAGAAAAACTGTGAACGTTGTATATAAAAATATAGCGGCCCGCTCTGGCTTCGCACGGGTATAACATAACAAAATAACAGTATTTCTCCACTATTTAATGGATGTTATTATTATACATATAAACCTCCCTCTTCAATCACTCTATCTATTAAAAAAAACCGCATCAAAATCCGTTGCGTAGTTTTAAAGGTTTAAGCATACATAGGGACAGAGAAAGCGACTTTGTTTTATACTATGTAGCGAAAACACAAATCCAAACAGAACAGCTCTTGTGGGGTACCACACACACCTACTAGTAATACATACCAATCTTATTATAAAAAATAAGGGGAGTATTACGTTAAGAGCACTGTTAATCATGAGGCTTATATTACGGGTTATTAGAGAAAAAACCTAGCCAAGTAAAACTTAATACCTATAAGTGAATGTCAGGGCCGTATTAGAAAATATATCGCAATTTAATTTAATAAATATTTAGGACTTTGTATGCCAAATGCTGCAACCGCGGTGCCATGAGAACCGTCTGATCCGTCCGTGTCGCGCTTACTGCCGCTCATTCCATGCTGGCTGTGGCGCGAGGCTGCCAGAGCGACTCCGGCCACATTTCGACTGTGCACGATTCCCTGATTTTTTTGGTCGTGGATCATGTGCAACGGAACCAGGTACGTTTAAATAAGTAGCATCAGTGACGTTACTTTTTTGGTGTCACAAAAAAATAAATTGGCAAATGATCGCCAACATTGAAATATAAATAATTAAAAATTCATTAAAAAGAAATTCGGCTATACCATGGCTCTGTTAAAAAACGTCAACGATAAGGAATGGAAAACAACAACTAGATTACATTATGTTCTCGGCCCTTTTGCACAGTTAAGTTATTTTTTTTATCATAGCTAAATCGGGAAATAGTTCGTGCAATGAACCGCGATATTCAGACTACTACAGGTCATTCACCGCGACAACGAGCTGACCATCCAATCAATAGATTTAAAATGTTTACTTTTTCCTTTCTTACGACGTAACTATCCATGTGACACAATATCTCATTGCGACACATCTTCACTGGTAATAGCTATTGAAATTCAACTGGAACTTTTGCAGACTGTCACGCAGGACTGCAGCGGCTGGCTCTGTCACGGCGTGCATGTGACGGTATTCCTGATTGCGCCGACGCAGCAGACGAGCGTGAATGTGCCCACTGTACTGCTGTCGGCAGGGACGCTCTACGATGCGCTCTTACGGCAAAGTGTCTACCTGCACACATGCGGTGCGACGGGTCTCACGACTGCCCCGACGGTAGCGATGAAGCTGGTTGCTGTAAGTATCATGGTCTCATGTAATCAAAATACTTTTATAAATCATTCAAGTCTTGATATGATTACGTTATTGTGTTAACTAAGAATGTACGAAACATAGGTCTAATTGATACTTTCGTCAATAAATCACTGGTTAATTCGTTATTTTTTCTTATATTTCAGTGTGGATCTCGCGATCACTAGCTTCGTGGCGACGAGAGAATTCAGAAACTACTTTAGGAGCAGTACGTAGCCGTGCGGGATACGCCATGTGGGCTGAACGTGGCAAATATGGAAAGATATGCGCGACACCTTACGAAAAGGATAAACGAGCACTTCTGAGTGTAGCAACATCCCTTTGTAGAGCATTAACATTTAAGTAAGAAAATGTGACTCAACGTACTAATGGTTTCGTCAAACAGCGGACGGGTCGAGACGACGAAGTGACAGTGGGCAGTTGCAATGGTCTAGTTTCGATATAGAATATGTCACATAGAGCCGCCCGTTCGGCGCTCGATTTCTATAGAAACAAGTGTCAGCGCCGCGTCATGGTTCCGCCCCGTCCACTGTTTTACAAAACCAAGTCCTAAATTATTTTTTGCTATATACCCAATGCTTCACAAGTAAACTAGCCAAAATATGTAATTGCTTAATTATAATTATAAATGGTGGTTTTTATCACAGATCGGCTTTAATCGCTGAAGTTATACCTGACGGAGAAGAACTAGATGATATGGGATATCAAAACAAAACGGAGAAAAAGCAAATGCCAGAATATGTTGAGATAGTTGATCCATTCGCGCCAGAAATATCGTTCCTCAAAAGCGAATGTCCAGAAAGAAAAGTAATTAGAGTTATTTGCGACCAAATGGGTAAGTAAACAATTTAAAAACTCAGGAACAAGCGAACCTACATACTTTATTAAGTATACGTATACGATATTAACATACGTAATCCTTTACGTATATGAAATCCTACTTATATAATAAATGTAATTATCAAATATTTTTTACTACATTTTTTTTCGTTGAAGATACAAAACATTCGACATCACATCCTGTAAGAGACGTTTAGGCCGTCAGAGCTAGCTGCAAGTAAATGTTCTATTTAAATAAAATATTCAAATAAATCCTATTCAAACAATTTAATTCTGAATTGCCACACACACACACTCTCATATAGGTACCCTTGTAGGAGTAGGGTGAAGTATTATTAGAGCAGCCAATTTTCAGATATTCACTGCCGCCATATACCGCCGGCATAAGTTCCAGAATCCAGGCTGATTTTGTGCACAAAAACCCAATATCACTTAGCCCAATCCGGGATTCGAACTTGTGAGCGGTAGTCGTACCGCGTATGCAAAATAACTGTCCCACCCGGACAATCCAATTACCAGTTGGAATCTGAAATATAAAACAACTTAAGAAATAAACATAATTCACCTTTTTGCCCATCCCTCTTTTTATAGGAACGTAGATCTATATAACAATCAGCTTCCAGTGATCGTGCCTTTATATGATACAACAAAATAATACGAAGATATCTAGCGGAGCGCTAATTTGAAATTTGTCTTACAAAAAATCACAATTTACCACAAAGGTGGTTTTAAAAGGTGTCTGCTACTTAGGGTAGAATTGAGAAAGTCGTGTACAGCTCGATTGAGTAAATAGATATCAGCATAATAAATGGATTTAAATATCTCATTACAGATTGTGGTATAGCTTCAGCCAGAGGTTCAAGAGCTTCCAATGGTGTAGAAGGGTTGCCGAGGTCAGCGCGTCCCGGAGACTGGCCGTGGCATGCGGCCTTACTGAGATCCAACGTTCACGCATGTGACGCTACTCTCATTCATCCCTCCTGGCTTATCACTACTGCGTCCTGTTTCCAAGTAAGCTCTTTAATTATATTAGTCTATCCGTGTTGAGGGATCACAACGTTCCTAATAGCGATGTTAAGCAATTTATGACAATATCATTTTTAAATTTAAGGGTCAGCCCAAAGCCGAATGGACAGCAAGATTTGGATCCGTGCGAATACAAAGCACCACACCGTGGCAACAAGAAAGACGCATAGTGGGCATGGTGCGTTCCCCTGTAGAGGGCAGCATGCTTGCTCTAGTAAGATTGGAGGAACCACTTGAAATGACTGACTTTGTGCGACCAATCTGCTTACCGGAAAATAACCCTAATGCAAACGCACAATCCATTTGTAATACTTTAGGATGGACACGTAACAGAGATCAACTACAACGAGTTCACCTGGTTAACAGTCCTATGAATACTTGCGAGAACGTCAGTATAGCTAATGCTAATGGGATTTGCGCCGAACCGTTATACGACCAGGATGACTGCGATGTAAGCTTGATGGAAATATTTATGAATTTATATTTATTTATATTAATACTAACTTAATTCTATTATATTATCTAGGAAGAAGAATACGCTGGAAGTTCCATGATGTGCTTTGATAGCGAAAACAAACGTTGGTCACTGGATGGCGTCAGTGGATGGCGCATAGCGTGCACGAAAATCGGACTGGGAAGACCACGTATTTACGATTCAGTCAACTCGCATGTTGACTGGGTAAGAAGAACAATTAGCAACTCAGCTAGGTGACCTATAATAACATAATATAATGGTTTTGTTAAGACTGTGCAAACTTTTTGATGGACTAATTTTAATTTTATAGATACTTCCGACATTTGGGTTTAATTTAAGATTTTTTTTAAAATTCCTAATGTATATCAGTGACGTAGCTTGCCATAGAGGGGAAGGCCTTCAGAGCAATGCGAATTTTTGGGCGCCCGCTCACAACTAAGCTATGTTAGTATGGACCAAGACGGCCCCTAAAGCTCGGGGTCCCCGTATCATGATACGGCGGTAGCTACGCCCCTGATGTATATATATTATTTAAATCGCGAATTACAAGGACATATTTTGAAAAATTGATCCGTTAAAAATACTATCAATTTAAACCTCAGTAGTAAAACAAAATTAATGTTACGATAAAAATCTGTGATTGGCCTTACAATATAACTTATAAGTTTTTAGTTAGTTATTACCTATGCAAAGAAGCAACCAACTTAAATTTAGATTACAGAAACCTAATATTTACGCTTCTGCTTCATCCTCGACAGTAGACCTGAAAATAGCTTAATTACAATAAAATCAGAATTATCAGTGTATCTTTTTATAGGACACAACTGCCATTATATATACATACCTAAATATATTAGAATACCAACATAATTGTAGGAGAGCATACAGAATAATATTGTCATTTTTTTGTCATGTACCTACATCCCTTCTTTTTATAGCATAAACATTGTAGTTGTTTTATTATGACCCACCATTCAATGCGGCCACAGCTTAGAGAAGGAAAGGAGCGGCTTCTCCAATCGCTCAGTCCCAAGATAAGTAAAAAAATTAACTTTCATTAAGAATTGGATTTGTAATTTTAAATTTATATAAGTATCTTTATTCTATCACTTATAAGTAAAAAGTGCTCCTGTCTATGGTGATTGCTTATGCAGCACTCAATACATTTTTACAAACATGTAGGTGTGGTTGTATAGAAGCCATGTCAGGTGATGTCCCGAATAATATATTAACATTACAAGGTACTGATATACTTACTTAATATATTTTTTATAAATAGAGTTAGTAAGGCATGGGCAGTAGTTTTATAATTTTAAATAAATTTCTAAACAGGATAAGAAGTTACTGACTAACCAGCATTTTCATATGAATACTCAAATTAATTTAAGATTTCATCTTACAATATTACTGTAACATAGTAGCAATAGTATTTGTTTTGTTGTTAAATACTCAACTTTTAGTAGTACATTAAGGAGTGTCATAAAAGAATTTATTAATACTTTATAAATTGAATGAACTTCAACTGTTCATTTATTATAAGTAGAAAGGATACATAATATTTCACAATAATAACAATATGCAGTGGTGGCCCTAAACCTGAGGCCACAGGTGAAAGCAAAAAAAACGACGCATGGCTCTGGGGGATGGTTGCCCAGTTCACCTCCGCCAATAGCCCTCTTATAATATGTATTTTAATAAGTAAATGTATACACATACAATAATTTGAATTTGCTACCAAACTTCATATTCATTTGTTGCAAAAATATTTTATCACCTCTCATGGGCCAAATGTTGTGTGATAAATGTTAAGTATAAGTACATTGCTTGATGAAGTTCTTAAGAATAATAAGATAATTTATTATTATAAAAATTTTAGCCATATAAATAGAGTTAATCTGTAAATATTGTTATAAAAAGGTACCAAAATTTTAAAGACAATATATTTTTTATAAATATATAAATATTTTTTAACTCTTGGGTTGTTTTATTGTCTACATACCAGTGTACATCTAATTGAAAAGTGTATGTAAGTTGATACCAATAATATATTGCCTTATATTTTATTGCTAGTTGTATGACCAACAGTCTCTTTAGGAGAATAATTTTGCAAAACTATTTGTACTACTATTTCATTACATAAAAAGTTTACATCCAAAATATAATATTTGAATAAGTGTCACAGACTAAAGCAAGCACTGTCAATCAGTAACTCAGTGTTAAGAATTACTAAGTAGATGTCAACTTAATTAATAATGTTTCACATAAAATATCTGTAACATAATATTAAACTTTAATGTTAATTTTGTCTTATGTTTGTGGAAACCACATTGACTCGGGTATGCAGGTTGGAGTTCATAGTTAGAGCCCAGAAATCTCTAAGTATAAGTAACAGAAAAGTTTGCTTTACAAACTCATGAAAAATAGAAAAATAAGAAAGTTATAAATACAATTCCAAAATTTATTTATTTACATGTTTTATCTTAATGAACTAAAAGTAGATATTTATTTTAAAATCCCTTCAGCTTGTAGCTCTCGCTTTATTTTCTCCTGAACATTTTCTGGTAGATTCTGCAGTTCTCTAGTAACATACACATTCAAATCTCGCAGCGGCTTGTAATATTGGTGTACGACTTGCGAGCCTGCCAGCATAGACAGCATGGCAGCAACGGAGAAACTAATGTACTGACCCCAAGAAACTCCTGCCGGCATAGTGTTAGGCTGCTGCGTATTTCTTTATTTTTTCTTCCACAAGGTCGTGAGCCTGTCTTCTCTTAAATGAGTTATAGAAGTTAACTTCTCCAACTTTCCAGTTGATCATAGAAAATTCTAGGCCAGCACCCAAAACAAAAAACATAGGTAGAAATCTATACATTCCAAATGTTTTTTTTCCGGGCCATTTGTTCACAAATTTTTGGAACCAACCTATTCTCATAATATCGACGAAGTTATAAAAGATTACATAAATTGTATAGTTGACTTTTGAACCTAAAATAAAATGACATTGACTGACAAGACGTCCTGTCACTAAACATTGGACAGATGACATAATGCCAGCCAGTGTTGCAGATGTCAGCTCTATAATACCAAGTCATAAAGAAACCCCCAAAAAAATTATTATAAAGGAAAAAAAATCTAAAGTGATAATAATATTCAAAAACAGGTGGTTTTGTTTTCCGTTTTTCCATCGTACATTTTTGCTTCAGTATTTCGTTACTGACAATTAAAGGTTATTATTTCTGTTTATTTCATCGCATCATCCAGGTAGCTTTCTCGTCTATAAATATTTAATGTACAGTCATAGAAAATCTTCGATTTTTTAAAATGTGAATATAATATACAAATTCTTAACGTTCAAAAAATTTGGAACGTTTTATGATGTGAAAATATTATAATATACGTTTAGGGATTATTACCGAATACGAATTCGCTACTTGGCAACATTTCTTTTGTCACCCAAATTACTTTTGAATCTAGTTTATTGGTCTCTGTTGCCTTCTCCTTAAGGAGTAAATCAAACCAAAAAAAAAAAATTATTGGTCTCTGCTTTTGAATTTCGAATAAATAAAACAAAATGCACTGGAACGTAGGTAGAAATTATAATTTATATCAAAGAAAATTATAATGTATATGGAAAAGTTATATTGTCGTTGTTGGATCAGCTGTAAGCTCTCCACATTTAACATTAATTTAATTGTATGTAATAATTCATTACCTAATGCATACTTTCATTCATAGTTCATACCTTACGTCAAGAAGTTTATTGCTAATTTGTTACGTTCAATTTGTGTTCCTTAAAAGAATAAACAAATTTTCAAAAATAAAGTAACCTCATGCTTATGCAAAATATTAGAGGCTAGGTTTATTGGAAAAGAAATGTCTGAATAACAAAAATAAATGACAATGTGATTATTGGTATTTATCGAAGTATAAAATACTAAATAGACCATTGTGAAGTGCCTACCATGAAGTGCCAGTTTATTTATTGTTGAATATTTGTATTCTTATAAGTGTCTGTGCACTGGACAATATATTATTAATTAGTAAACTATGCAAGGGTTGCACAGAACAAATTAATTTCTGTAATATATGAATAACAACAAAGAAAACAAGACATTTTATCAAACCAATGCGCCTATAAAGTTGACAGAAGGAAGGAAGTTAAAATTGCACACCATTGGATGGGGATTATTAACTGAATATTACATTGAGTCAGTGAAGATCAATCATTACAAAAAAGACAAATTATCATCAGTGGCTACATTGAGGATTACTGATGGAGCTGGCCACATAGCATGTGTAGTAAAAGGATTGGCAGTTGGGTTGCTCTTTGGTTTATCTCAAGATGAATGGAGAGAAGTTGAATGTTTATGTGGATATCAACAACAACTATTTTACAGATACTTTAAAAATGGAATTGTGAAAAGTGCACCGTTTGAACAAAAGTTGTTTTATAATTTTTGTTTAATTAACCAAAGCAATTCAGTTCTAGTGGCCAAGTTTAAAAGGTGCATTAATGTAAGAAATAAATTTAAGAATGAAGCATTACTTGATATTGTCGAGCTAAAACAATGTAACAATCATATCATGGACTTGTATATTAATAGTCTTAGAAAACAATCATAATATATTGTTAGTATTTTAACTGTTGTTTTTATTTTCATAGGAATGTGATCCTATTTCATTATAATCAAAGCTTCTAGGAGTGCCACTAATGAAGAAGTCTTTTCCTAGAATAAAAGTCTGAATGTACATATTTTCACATAAACCATAAAATATTTGGCTATTTGGAAAAGTCCATACAAAAAATTATTGAGCTATTTATAGCTTTAAATTATATCTTTCCCTTTGGTCTATTGTTCTCTTCTCAATTTACATACTTTCCAGCTACTAAGATCGGGATAATTTCCATTTCCCTCTGTATCTAATTTATAATAATATGAAAAAGTAAAATATACATTATTATAGCTGTTGTCTGCGGTCACCTAATAATTTCTATGGAAAGATATATTAAAACGCATAAAAATATATTATGCCATTATATACATCCACATAATAGCTGTTATGTGTGATGCATTTATTGAATTCAAAATCTAATACGGTAATGAAAAAAAAATGTTTTGTGTAACATATAAAATAACTCGGGAATAAACGGTCACACTTGGGTAACAGGCTATGTGTGTCCCATGTGTATCAAGACGGGTATGAGACAAACAGAGATAGATCGTAGTCCACAGTCAAAACACACTGGCACAGCTAGTAAATAATAAAAAAAATAATCTAGTGGCAAGTTATCCAAACTTCTAAAAACGTAATTATTATTACATTTAACTAATGCTTTCAAAGGAGATACCTATGGACGTAGTGAGCGTTTAATTCGGGGAGTTCTAATCTTAAATTTTCATCCAGTGAGCAAAGCGAATATTTCATATCGGTAGTCCCAATAATTCAACATTACACAAGTATAATAATATCAGCCCTGTATTATATACTTGACCACTGCTGAGCACGGGCCTCCTCTACTAGTGAGAGGGATTAGGCCTTAGTCCACTACGCTGGCCTAGTGCGGATTGGTAGACTTCACACACATTCCAAATTCCTATGGAGAACCTCTCAGATGATTACACAAGTACTTACATATAATTATAGTATATAGTTATGTAAAACCCGGGCGGTAGCTTAACCCTTCGCTACGGCCATGGATACCAAAATTTTATTTCATAAGCCATCTTATTAACTAGTCCTACAGTAGATCATATTCTTTTACAAGCCATCAAAAGATAACAAACAATTCTCTTATAATCGACTACAGGCATCAAACGGAACACTTAACATTAAAAAAAAATATATATTGAAATAAAGCTATTTTCCGGATTTTATCCCGGTTTTTATAACTATAACACGGCGACACCCCCGTGACCATAAAAGCTTCAGTCTTTGAAAGTTGGGACAAAATATAATACAAAAAAACCGGCCAAGTGCGAGTCGGACTCGCGCACGCAGTGTTTCGTACAAATTTGTAGGTATATATTTAAGTAAAAGTTCACCCATCACGACAGTCGAGTCATAGTAATTATGGTATTTTTATTGCAAAATTAAAGGCAATTAGACCTATTTGATATGAGTTTCAACTTGATGTCTACGCGTTCGTGAGGAAAGAGTCTTGACAGACGAACGGACGGACAACAAAGGGATCCTATAAGGGTTCCGTTCTTTCCTTTCGACGTACGGAACTCTAAAAACCGCGATAAAATCCGGAAAATAGTCTTATTTCAGTAATTAGCATTCGCTTAAACGTAAGAAATCATTATAAAAATTTTACCTTCCAATTAAATTTGTATAACGTTTCCTCAGACGTGCCTTTGTAGACTGCCTCGGTATCTTGGTCGCGGTATGACCATGGTTTTGAGATCTGGGTTCGAATCCTGGATCGGGCACTGTTTTTGTGCTTTTCTACTTAGTATCGTGCCGGAGTTTGAAATTTGTGTCCGATGTCACAATAGGCTCGCCAATTCTCGCATCATGGCGAGAAACACACAAGCGAAAAGTGGATGCCTGGTTGCAAGCAGGGGACCCACATTTCACCCTTCACAATTGTAGTTTGCGGGTGATTCAAAGTTCACCGGTTCATCTAATTAAATAATAAAAATATTTCGTCAGCCAAAAATGCTTCCGTCTCGAGGTTGTGGTACAGGATGGTATAATTATGGCAGACTGAGTAACGATAGATATAAGGCACCATCTGCAACATAAAAGTTTGTGCATACAAATGGGTTCTTTCGTCCAATACACCAAAAGGTAAACCAAACCAGCCTTGAATACAAAATATTTTATTTAAGCTAAGTTAAAATACACACTACTTATTCTGTTGCAATGCCTACCTCATATCTGGCGAGCGTGGGACGCGACCTACGTCTGGATGGCAGGCTGGGTACCTATCGGTAGTGGGCGTTGACATCAACTAGGTAAGGTTTTTGCTAACAGAAGGCAATGACAAATTGATGATATGTAAATGTATTTAGTGGGTCGATGGTGTGGCCATGCACGTTTGCGCGCCGCCGCGCTGGCGGTGCGGGTAAGTGGCGGAGTCGCAGGCGCAGCCCGCAGTATGCCTCGAGGCGGCGCGCATTACGTACGTCAGTGCGCGTCAAAGTCAAACGAGCCTCTGTGCTCCCGAGTGTAGCTGCACCGACTAACTAGACACACCAACTGGCTGACATGGAAGTAGCAGATCAATGGCAGCGAGAGTGGGCTGGCACGGCCGAATATGGAAAGGTAAGCTGTTCATGATGACTTCCCTCTTCCAAGCTTTTAAAAAAGCTCTTAAAATTACGTCATCGATATAAAAGTTTGTGTACATTTAGTAAAAAGTAACAAAGGCTTTGTTAAAAAACTGATTTAAGTATCTTTCAAAAGTTTGCCTTTGTATCGTCGTCTGGAAGTTCTCTTGGTTTTATAATTTCTTATGTAAGTAAATACGGAAAGCTTGCTTTAGTCATAAATTCGATTTTACAAATGCTGTGAATTAAATATAAGTGAGAAGTGTGCATCTTACGGATAAATGAAACCTAAGAATTATGACTTTTTATTTTCGCATATTGGCATTTCGATTTATAAACGGTCATTGCCAAAAGGCTAAACTGGTCATTTCCTAATAGGGCATTAAAACTTAAGCGGCGAGACTGCTTAAGCTGCGAGTTGTTTAAGTATTAAAAAATGAAACCTATGTGTTAAACTTAAGGTTTAATGTCAAAAGGTAAACTCACAGAAACCAGTCTGAGCTTGTTCATCATGTTTTTTTACGTATTCTTTCAAATTGTCTTCACAGTACTAATCCAGGTGTTGTTTATATACTATGTATATCAAAAGCTTATAAGTTTCTTTAGTTCTTTTCAATAATAATTTAACACACTACACAAGGCAGAGCGTTAAAATATAAGTATTATCAATAGAAATTCAGTACTAAAAATAACATTTGTTATTATTCAAAACAATACGACAGATATATTTATTGCAAAATAAAAAAACAAGTTATACATTTGGCGAAGATGCAGTATTTGTGTTTGCACAAAACTCTAGTTATCATTTATAAATATATATACATATAGATAGCTAAATTGTGTAATACGACGATAAAGACAACAACAATTCTCGTTTAATATTAAATAGTGAAAGTGGTAAGAGATCGTGAGGAAACTGCCGACTATAATCTTCGCATAATTTCCTCATAAAGAAAATAGTAAATTTAATTTTTACTTTTCATTCATAACTCTATATAATATATAAAATTATAGAATAGGGAATACATTTATTTAATAGACCAAATAGGTCAGGCACAAAGAAAGCAGTGCGTTGATGTCTTTTCTTCAAGAACGAAAATATTTTTGTTAACCATAATCTTGCATATGATTATTTTAAATTTTACTAATTTACTGTAGGTACCTTTACCTTTTTTATTTTTTAAATATGCATACTAAAAATCCTTTGTTCAAATGTTAAAAATTATATCACCACTTTAAAATAGCAGGTTATTTGCTACGTTTCGTTATTAGGGTTCGTGTTAAGCTGCCGGAAATCCTGCGCAAAGGCCGGCAACATACGAGGCTGCGCTCGCGTACTACCAATTCATGTTATTTACAGTACTTGACCAAAGTTATAATTTGGATAATACTGCGCTACTACTTATTATGTGTACCTTATCTAGCAAAGTTACTTTAACCTATTTATGATCAAATTAGTATATTAGAAAAAGTGAAAACTGTAGTAATGCGTAGATTGAAATGAGTTTATTTACATTATAATATTCTGTCTAGTATCGTCATAATAAATAATAATCTCAGTCGCGTCATTGGAAAATATAACCAAACATAATGATGACTCGTCAACTGAGGATAGAATTAATTAGAATAATCAATACCGGTTATGTGATTCTGTGTAAGTCGATGAATTTTCTGCTTTATTTGCCATTTAGATGAATCATTTATTAAAAAGTGGTCTATGGATTTTCCTGCACAATTTCTTATGAATCGAGCTGTGTATTTTGGAATGCTACGGCACCCTCCACGTCAAACACCGCGTTGTTAACATACCTACTTCTCTAAGCGACAAAGTTACCCGAATATTATATCCGATTTTTTTATACGGGCAGGCAGTGACCCCGCATCACCTGATATTAAGCATGATTTAATGATGGCATAATTTCCACGCAGGAAAGTTACTACAGTGACGTACGTATTCTACCGTTAGGCGTAAGATATACACAATAACGTTTACCGCCAAACCACTGATCAGTTAACATAGATTAAGATGAACGAGGTAAATAGTCTTTAATGGACAGTTAGTACTGAAATAGGTCATGGCTTTCGGTGCACAGTTTAACATAAAGACAATAACAATAGTGAATGACAATCCTAAAAACACTAAATAAAATTTTGAAGTATGACGGAAGCGAGTCAAGGCTATTGAACTAGCTATTACCGTTATATCACGAAAATTAGTCAGCGGCGAACTATTAGCGTTTCCTATGAGATATAACCAAGCAAGGTAGGCATTTGATACGGTAGGATAAATGTGTAGAAACATTGTTTAACATTTTTGTTGTTAAAATCTTATAATAAAATTCTATATATTTTTACTGGCCATACAATTTTTCAATTGCGTTTTTCTTTAAATCGTTGAAAATAGTGAATAAGTCCTTGCTTTATTTTATAAATTGATTAGTTTATCATAATCGTTACTTACGACACAGTCAAACAGTTTCCGTGGAGTATTCAAATTATCCATATTGTACTTTGCTGTAATTGTAGGTATTGTAGCAAAATGCTACAGTTCGAAATTAACAATTGCCGGTATAGGAAGTTGTGTATTGCGACTTTGTACCTAGGTACTTATATTTTTTTCCCAGAGTTCAATGTATGGCTAATAATAGAATGTAATTACAAATTACAATCTAGCAATAAGATCAGAAATATCCTGTATCTACATAATTATTTTACTTATGATTCATAAATGCTAACCGTTTCTTATACGTATGAATGACATGCATTCTATACACTACAGAACAAGTTTATATAAGTTCTCAATAATATTATTATAATGAATAAATAGACCAAGTTAGTACCAAGTAGGTACCTAATAAATTTGTGTCTCGGAAAATATTGGTAAGCAGTAGTTCAGAGACAGCGCAATCCTACTGATAGGAAATAGGGATATGATTAACCCCCATATATTTTCAATATAACATAATTCTATCTAATCTATTTCCTTTGGTCACGCCATAACGTGAAAACGACTGAACCGATTTAATTATTCATCGTTTTTTTTTCAATAATTTCTAATATATTGCAAAAGGTTCTTATAGAAAGAAAAATTAACAAAATTGTGCAGAATTATAAAAATTTAAAAAAAAACTTGACTACTTCCGCCTCTTTGATGAATGTGAATTTAGCATACAGCTTTTAGTTTGGCTATATATATATAATTCTTTTGTACGTATATATCACTGACTTCCCAGAACGTTGGACCAAATTTGAAGAATTGTATGTGTTTTTGGATAAATCCCTGGATAATTGCACGGTAGGTGACGCTGCGCTCAGGTTCTAGAATTTATCTCCTTTTAAAGCAAGACCACGTGTGTTGGGGCCTTATACTGTATAAATTTCATTAAGGTTTTTTTCATGAATCATACATAATACGCAAAAGTTTCAATATTATAGAAAACCCATGCATATTTTCCAATGATTCACTATGATATACTTATAGTGAAAAAGACAAGACTTAAATATAATGAAAACAAAAACTGCAATCAGGTACCAAAAAAAACACAAAACATTATTATTTGGATGGAAGCGTAATAAGGACACCTCTGTAAGCTCAGTAAATGACAATTATAATAATTTATTACATCCATAAAATTAAATTCCCAATTTAGACTTGGTATATTGATTAATTTTGAACTCAAGTACTCTTTCAACAGTACCAATTATCCAGGCATTATTCTTAAAACAGCATGTATAACACACTCCACAAACATAACGCAATACCACGTGTTACCTTGTTGACCATAACATAAAAATAAACCAGTATTTCGCTATTAAACGCTCATTGGTTTCGTTGCCAGTTTTCTATAATGTAGAGCAGAGTCACAGTCAAGGTCTTATACAATATGTTTTGTAACAACTTAACTTTCACACATATTGTTAAGCTTATAGCCATTTTATACAGCAAGATATATTAACGAGGTCGCATAAATTTATCCGCACAAGACGATCTGTAGACATTACCTACCTAAGTTTGACACCCACTTATTAGCAAAACTTATTGTGAGGCGTTCATTGAAAAGATCGCAATCACAACTCCGTAATTTCCTTTCGCCCCCACACTGATCACGTCATCATAGCAAATAAAATATAATGCCTTAATGTGTAATCTATTAGAAAGAGAAGAACGTGCGGCATTAAATAAAAGAGAAAATTATCACTGACAAAGCAGAAGCACACTGTTAGATTTATAAATTACTCGCTTGTAATAATCAGCATAAACCATCCGTGTTTAGTTAGATGAAATAAATTTTATGATGAATGTTTTTTTTCTTCAGTCTGCGTATAAAAGCCCGATTATATCATTCGTTGGTTCGTCGCCTGTCAGGCATGCATGTCATTCTGAGGGACACGAAAGTTGTCTGACCGCATTTGTCACAAACAAGAAGTTCGCGGACAGTGCGACACAATCTGCATTCAAATTTTAGACCACTCTAACTACACTTTATTGTACACAGTGAATGTAGCCACTCACTCAGCGAACGGATACTTACTAGTAAAATTTGAGGTCATCATTTTATTGCGTCTTGACCGTATCTTATATCTACCTACTATTTGTATTGAACACGATATTTTATTGATGAACAAGGATTTTATTTCAAATAATAATATATAATAATGTCAGCCCTGTATTATATACTTGCCCACTGCTGAGCACGGGCCTCCTCTACTACTGAGAGGGATTAGGCCTTAGTCCACCACGCTGGCCTAGTGCGGATTGGTAGACTTCACACACCCTCGAAATTCCTATAGAGAACTTCTCAGGTATGCAGGTTTCCTCACGATGTTTTCCTTCACCGTTTAACGCAAGCGATAATTCACAACGAATACACACATAATTTTTTAGAAAAATCAGAGATGTGTGCCCTTGGGATTTGAACCTACGGACATTCGTCTCGGCAGACCGTTCCATAACCAACTAGGCTATCGCCGTTTTATTTCAATTTATATACACATAACTTTTAATATACGCCAGGCAAAAAAGTTTCTAATTAAAAATCTTAGATATTACAAATGATAATATATTTGTTATATCGCACTTTGCTGTCATTATATGAAGAGTTAATGTAATTAAAATACATGACATGGAATCTACAAACATAGACGTAATAAGTGATAACATGACATAATAGAAGCTTTAGCTCCATCAACCCGCACGCCAGAAATGTTGAAAGTAGTGGCGCGAATAGTATACCCTCTGTTGTAGAGCTTATTTACGTCACATGATGTTTTGTAGTCCCGGGAACCCGGACAACTCAAGGTTTCTAAAACTTCCCTGAATGGGTTCCAACCTAGCACCTCGCTTGTTTCACAACACAGAAGGCTGGCACTAAACCAATATTACCTATGTCGACTAATGTGTATCATTATATATACAACACAAGAAATTGAGATTTATGAACCTAGAAATAAATTACGCCTATATTACAGCACATGCAGGGTTATGTAAAGCTTGCTCAACAAAAGCCTAATCCCGTGTTATTTAGAGTCTTTCTGCTTTAAATAGACCAGCAATGTCTTTTTTTATAATTATTGCACAATATTTTTATTTCTTATAATCACGGAAGTGGAGGGTACATTGCATCTCATATAACTGAGAAAAGGTTATAATTAATAAGCTAAACTTTAATTCTATGCGTTGCAGGTGACAGAAGGAGGAGTGACAAGGCGAATCGCGCGCGCTATGGAAGTCTTGCACACAAGCGGTCCAGGCGCGCGGGTGAGAGTACTACGCGCCGCATACCACTCCTCAGCTGGACCCGGTGTGCCTGCCTCCTCATACATGCTGCACTCCTCAAGAAGGGTGATTACTATTTCATTGATAACAAAATATCGGATGCGTAAATATTGCATCAACAGACTTGCGAAAAATAAATACCTAAACAATGTTTGCAAACTATGTACTTAGTTACAAAACTAGTCGTAATTATAAGATTGTTTGCGATGAATTGGAGAGAACAATTGACTATGGTGTTGTTAGGGGATGCAATAATTTCAGTATTGTTAAAACCATTTAATAAGGAGGCGTAACTGAATACCCGACACGTCCACAAATTTTATGATTTAAGGGTTGAATAATTTATGCAATCACTGTCGTTTTTCGATACCAATATTATTTCCGTAATTTTCTTACATTTCATATGCCTTTATGTTAAAACCTTTTAATATTAACTATTAAAATTTATATTAACTAAGTACTTAAATTTAAATTTTCTCAGACCATTTTAAAGAATTTAGAAAGGTACTAATTTATGCATAGGTATGTCAAGATTCCACTAATAATACAAGCTAAAGGTCAAACTTCTAATTAATCCGATGTTTATTACCAATCTATGCATTTTATAAAACTAGTTTTGACATATTCAAAACATTTATATTATATCATCTTTCAGGTAATAACTTCGGGTTTCAACTTCATGGAGCCACCCTCGCTTCCTTCAATTCCAAGTAAACCACTAGAGATATCGTCCACTTCTCTAGACTCGTCGCCAGATTCACACACAGAAACAGAAAATTACAAGGTCACCGAGCCGGACGATTTGGAAATATCAGAGCCATCTAAATGGAGAGGTTCGTCCGGAATCAACTCTATAAGAATGCCCAGTGAAGAATCTTCTTCTGCAGATAACGCTAGCATAATTGATCTCGATGTAAGAACAAATAAAGGCTTACACAGAAAGTATTCATATGATTCAGAAAGCAGTGACAATCAGTGGAATAAAAACAGTGCTAGATCTCCATTTCTTGATGCACCCATAACGTTAAACACCCTAAAATACAAATCATTATTAAATAATAGTTGGAATAACAGAAGAAAGAGTTATAGTTTTGAAGACACATCTTCTATGGGTGACGATAGTCCGTTTAAAAACGACACGATAGCCATGGAATCTTCTACAGATAGCGGCATTTGCAAATCATCAGAAATAGTCAACGACGCTACAGATGATAGTTCACATTCAAGAACTTTTGATCACAATGAAAAAAAGAGTAAAATACAAGATGAATCCTTTCAAGAATGGCTCTCGAAAAATAGACTAAACAGTTTTTATAAAGGAACTAAATTTAAATCTGACAGAGAACACAATACCGTTATAGAACATCCATCTGAAAACAAAGCACACAACAATAATATAATCATACAATCTACGGGAAAAGTATCAATAACGTTGCCGGTCACTATTGAAGCAGATGATAATAGTCAGCATAAAAAAGTCAAGAAAGTAGAATTTTGTAAAACTGAACTTCACGTTGCCGTAGACACTGGTGAAGTAAACATAATATCTACTGACGATAAGCCACCTCCTTCCAATGATTTCAGAAAAAGACGAAGTGCATTTGTTCCAATGTTAGATGTTCCCGAGAAATCTATTACTCTGTTTGGGGATAAATTTATCGATTCATCAGAATCCATCCAGGTCGGAGATATGCTCAAGCGTAATAATGGTGATGTTAGCGAAATTGATGAGAATACAGCAGCTACAAAAAGTATTCTCAAAAATAAAATTCCGAAACCCAAACCATATCTCTTAGGAGAGAACATGGCATTTGGGTCGACGAGTATATCAAACGAAACTGGACATAATGAAAATTTTGCTGTTCAAACTGCAGTATCATTGATAAATAAACAATTGGAAGCAGAAAGACGATACAGTGATGAATTATTAAAATCAAACGTATTGGAACAAACAAATAGTTCTGTTAGAAAAACCAGCGCATTTCGGACAATAGATGAAGGTGGTACATTTTTTTTTTATATGAATTAAACTTATTTATCTATACTATTATATAAAGCTGAAGAGTTTGTTTGTTTGTTTGTTTGTTTGAACGCGCTAATCTCAGGAACTACCGGTCCAAACTGAAAAATTCTTTTTGCGTTGGATAGCCCTATGTTCGTGGAGTGCTATAGGCTATATATCATCACGCTATACCCAATAGGAGCGGAGCAGTAATGCCTAATCTCAGGAACTACCGGTCCGAACTGAAAAATTCTTTTTGCGTTGGATAGCCCTTTGTTTGTGGAGTGCTATAGGCTATATATCATCACGCTATATCCAATAGGAGCGGAGCAGTAATGGCTAATCTCATGAACTACCGGTTCAAACTGAAAAATTCTTTTTGAGTTGGATAGCCTTTTGTTCGTGAAGTGCTATAGGCCATATATCATCACGCTATACCCAATAGGAGCAGAACAGTAATGGCTAATCTCAGGATCTACCGGTTCGAACTAAAAAAATCATTTTGTATAAGATAGCCCTTTGTTCGTGAAGTGCTATAGGCTATATATCATCACGCTATGACCAATAGGAGCAGAGCAGTAATGGCTAATCTCAGAAACTAGGAGTTTGAACTGAATAATTATTTTTGTGTTGGATAGCCCTTTGTTCCTGGAATGCTATAGGCTATATATATATATATCATCACGCTATGCCCAATAGGAGCGGAGCAGTAATCGCTAATCTCAGGAACTACTAACTACCGGTTCGAACTGAAAAAATATTTTTGTGTTGGATAGCCCTTTGTTCCTGGAGTGCTATAGGTTATATATCGTCACGCTATGACCAATAGGAGCGGAGCAATAATGAAACATGATGCAAAAACGGGGACAATTTATTAGTTTTGAGAGCTTCTGTTGCGTGCGCTGCGTAAACGGTTAAAGTTATGCAACAATAATGTATGACGGGATTGTTCCTCTTAAAAAGTTCTAAAAAATATATCATAAAACAAAGTCCCCCGCTGCATCGGTCTGCCCGAACGTGTTAAACTCAAAGACTACCCAACGTATTAGGATAAAATTTGGTATGGAGACGGTTTGAGACCCTGGGAAGAACATAGGCTCCCGGGAAAATATATAGCGTGACTTTTATAACGGAAAACTTTAGCCCGAAAAACTTTATAACGCGGGCGGAGCCGCGGGCAAAAGCTAGTTACTTTATACATATTGCATAATACAAACACCATAAATACGCACATAGGAGTAATACTCTTAATTTGTATTAAAATATTACGTTAATACTCTGCAATAGACTATATTTACCATGTAAAAATATATGAATGGAACTAATCCTTTGAACAATGCTGTCAATCGTGCGTGACAATACTTAAACGCAGTAGAAAAATATAATAACATAGATTTATTAAACATTTGGTAATTTACTTAAATATCTCAATTGCTGACGCTAACCTATTACCTCATTACTTATATTTATAATCTATTACTAAAGAAGAAAAAAAATACTGTATTACATAAAAATAAAAGATATTCGGTATTGACAGCCTTCGGAGGCGTGAGATAGTCAAACGCCGTCAGTTCGAACCCCGCATCAACCGCGTCTCATTGTTAGTGTAGGTGTTGTGAGACTAAAACTCCCTAGTAAATATATATTTTTTGTTTTATTTCAGGTCCTAACAAAGATGACATGTCTGATACGGAAGACACTCCTCGTCTATTAATAAAATCAGATAAACCTGTCAAGGAATCTATCAAAGTGAACCACGTAAATTCAATTAAAGACAAGTTTTATGCCCTACAAACATCTCCAACGCAAAGCAGATCAAAGACTAGACAATTGCGACAAAGTGAACTATCGTACTTCGGTATTGATAATCATAGAAGAAAAAATATAGATCAGCCAATTATTTCTGAGAACGTACCTCAAAATGATTCTGCGGTAGAAAATATTTTCCATTCCGTCAAGTTAGTAAAAAAGATTTCCAATAGTGTTTGTAGTAGCGAGGCAGAATCTGAAGACACGCCTCAATATCAGAATGTTCCTCTTAACACTACTTATACCCCAGTTCCTACACCAAGACTGCATTCAAAACACGATATTAAGCCAAATAAACTAGAACCAGCTCACATCGTAAAAAATGTAGTTGATAAAGATAGAGAAGGAAGCGATGAAATTAGCGTCCCAGTACCAATTACACGTCGCCCTAGACTTCGAAAGCAAGAGGACCATACGACCCCCACAAGTCGAAGTTTATCTGAACCACCAAAGGGATATAAATATAATTCACTTGACAAAACACATCGCTCCAACAATCAGTCTACACGGTACGTCATTACACGATTTTCTTATACAAGGCAGTCATGATTAATATTTAGAGTGTACACACTCGAAGTATTGAAAATGAGTCTAATTGCCTCTTTCTTGTAAAACCAACTAAAATCTTTAAGCATAATAAATATACTATGTTATAGCTCCATAAATTACTTACGTATGTATATTATTATTAATTTGAAATTAATAAGGATTTTCATTATTTCAGGACAACGAAGTATGCTAATAAAAGTGGAAATGAGAATCATAAGTTACGTGTGACTAAAGTATCACCTGGAAACAGTAGGAAAATAGAAGAAGATCCTATTCCAATATACGTTAATTTGGACGACGACGTGGAGCCCGTTTATCAAGTTCTCGATAATAGAACATCGAGTCATCGCAGGTCGCTACGAGATTCAGTAAAGAAAATCTTTCCAAAGAAACATTCGCATAAAACCGATAATTATAAACAACATTCGAGGCGTATTTCCCACGAAAATGATTACGCCGAAATAGAGCGATTATCTGACAATGAAAACGATAGTTTCAAAAAGACACAACGCCTAAATAGCAAAAGTGATACTTTACAAAAGTTGGTAAAGAATGAACAACCTCGATTTTCTAGAGATTGTCGTCGAGAAACTGATAAGCGTCTTACTACCAGTCAAAATATAAAAAAATCAACCGACAATAAAAAATCGGATGAGGATTCTATGTCTAAACTCAAACATGGATATAGAAGTTTATCATCACAACGTAATGGAAACAAAACATCACATGAAGATAGTTCAACGAAAAAAAATGGCAACTTATCCCGCACTGACAATAAAACTGTAACGCCAATAGTAGAAAATATTATGATACGTCAGAAAAAACATTCGAATGATAAACATACTTCGAAAAACGAACCATCACAACAAAAACAACATATACGGGATAATAACAATACACCATCTACTTCACTACAAATAAAAAGTGATGCTAAACATAGTACATATATAAATTCTAACACAAAATCTAGTGGCCAGAGAACGAGTCGACGAAATGAATACGTTATTAACTACGACGATAAAAAAGGAACAGTCTCATCAGTATGCAAAATAAAAACAGGTCCTGGAGGAACTAGGACGAAAAAAGTCTCTTCCGAAATGATCGGTGAAAAACCGACAGAGACTGTAGTAAGACATAAAGCTATAAACAGAATAGCCTTGCGTAAGTAAGCCGAGTAAATGCATGTAATAAACATTCTAACAAAAAAGCAAAATAACTGACCTACATATTATAACGATAGAAATATTTCAATGCATCTTGCAGATCATCCGGAGAATCAGAATGTATTGGGTTATGCAGATAAGAAATGGAAGACAAAAATACAATCACAAAGTTCTTGCCAACTATTGTAGTCTGAAAGTGTTACTAGTCTATAAAGAGTAGCGACTGTGATTTTGTTTGCGTGGAGTGCAGTATGGTCTAAATAGAATAAGATAAAGGTGATCTCACAATCTGTTATATTGATTGGTAGCCAATCATATAATTTTAGTTCCCTAACAAATAATGTAACAACATTAATAAATCAGCAAAACTAACTGGTATACTTTATTTCTTAAAAAAAAACAATTATATTTAATGCTTAGAAATGTTTACAGCTCATTATACTGTGCTCAAATTGTTGTAAGCGGATCCTTGTCAACTTTACTAACAATGACTTGTACTTCTTTATCCAATCTGTTATAAAGATCGGATGAAAATACACGTAAAAATCCCCTTTCAGAATCGGAATGGTTCGTAAGGATGACGCTTATTCCTTTTTGAGCAGCATCAAGGACATCGTGGTGTAGCATCTCTCCTGAAAATAATAAAGTTTAAAATTTATTCATATTCTTGTTATTCGCACAATTTTAACTTACATTATTGGCCGATTATATTTATAAATTCAAAAGCATTATTATAAATTACTAGATGACCCGGTGAACTTCGTATCACCTACATACATTTATTATTATTATTTATTGTGAAACACAATTTTGCCATACAATACGTATATTATCATTATCTGTCTCTCGCTAGTCGAGAGTACGGTTTGCACGTGAAGTAGCTCGTCGTACATTTGATTAACTTCGACGATCAAAGTCATCTTCTCCGTGGCATTTTGCGACAATAACAATAAATAAAGTTCTCACGCACTGACAAATTGATGATAGATTTTAATAATAGTCTTGAAATTTCTTTGTTTATTTTCTATTTTTAAGAACCCACTGACACTTTTACACTTTATTTATTTCTGAAATGTTTTGTATTTGAACAAAATAAACCAAAGAAATCGGACCTCATAGTACAACTATGAAACAGACAAATTTCTGAACGCACCTATATATATGTGACAGCCAGGCCAATTCTTTATTTCTAAAAAGACAAAAGACATCAAATGTTTCATGGCTAGGAACATTTTGTATTGAAAACTTAGATTGTCGTTTTTAGTATTTTCCGTTATTTATTATTTATGTTTGTCACCGTTTAATCCATCCCTGGACTTCCACAAATAATTCAAAACCAAAATTAGCCAAATCGGTTCAGCCGTTCTCGAGTTTTAGCGAGACTAACGAACAGCAATTGATTTTTATATATATAGATTAGTCATTTTCCTCCTCACGGGTATCATACGTGGGAAAAAGGACAACTCAAGACTTAATTAAACAAAATAAGTTAATTATTACCTGTGAGGTAAAGGTCGGCAGTAACACCTTTCAACACCGAACTGCCCGAGCCGGCACAAATTGCCACTGTTGTTACGTCATCGGCCATTTGTTTGCCTTTCCCCAGAGCAAAACGCACATGCTGCAGCTGTGTAAGCTGCTTCACTTTAGTTACCGCGTCAGACAATGAAATCTTATTACTCAAATGCACCAATCTGAAAGTTTTAAATTTACGAATCAGAATAAATATGCTTTTGGAATAAGCCCTCAGAATACGTCAGGGCATTGCTAAACGGCTTTAAAAATTACTTCGGTTAACTAAGCTAGTTGAATCAACATCAAAATAAATATGATCAAAATAATTCCCAATAAAAATAGGCACGAGCTCCAAACTAATAAAGTGCAAAATAATGTTTATTTCTTCTCATAGCTAAATAGTATAAAAGTTACGTAGAGAAATAAACATTTTGCGTTCAAAAGAAGACAAAAAATTAAAGACAAAATGATTATTTCTCTACGTCTAAATATGCTTATGTCTAAGCTTTACAGATACCTTTCACTGGTCGATCTAAAAGTTATAATTATCTATCCCGGCTAGCTTCTTTGAGAAGTAAGTTGAAGTAAGTGTGTCATTTTCGATATAATTTAGAAGTCGATATTTAAGGGAATAAAACTACGACCGTTTTTTTGCTAAAATTTACTCTCCTTTTCGGACTTGCCAGAAAACGCGGCACGACAAACGATGTTGATTTTAAATATAACGAATTGTAAGCTATTCCAAATACAAAAATTTTACATCTACGTGAATGAATGGAATTGTTTGACTAAGATCTACTGTATTTTATTACCTGCCGGCTCCAACGTCAGGTTCATTTCCGGGTATAAGTGGTTTAGATTCACCTACAGGAAATGCTGACGCCAACCAATCATTAACACCTCCCTTCACACTATCCCAGCTTGTGTGAGGTGAATAAAGATAAATGCGATTTTCAAGTAAAAATGATACTATGCGCTCTTTCCAAGACCTGAAAGATTATTACAAAAAATATATATAAGTATAAGTATAAAAAACTAATGCTTACCTATCTGTTCATATGTAGCTCTTATTGTATTGTAATTACAATTAAGTATACTATCTACTTACAATACAAAATCATTTCAGAAATTACATTACCTTTGGACTACAGATTTTAATGGTGCAAATATTGGCGGATGATACGACACAATCATTTCGCAACCTTCTTTATTGGCTTCTATTGCCACATCTTCTGTTAAATCATTTGTTAACAGAATCTTTGTCACATTTCTGAAATTTGGAAAATTATGTTAATTTACAAAACATACAATTTCGTCATAAATAATAAAAATACCAGGAAACGAAAAATAAACTTTAAACAACGAATACATTCACATTATTTTCAAATAAAAATAATATAAATAGTTATTAAAATGTGGGTGGGAATTTCTTCGCATTTTTTTTTGAATAAGCTATGGTAAAAAATTACCTGGGTGTGTACGGTTCCACTAACAATCCTGTATTGTCCCAACTTTCTGATAGTTTTATAGGTGCAAACTCTTCAAGTGCAGTTATAACTTTACTCAGAGATTTTCCACAATTCTCTCCAGTTGACATGATTGGTGCAGTGAAAGATGAATACAGTCTTAAGAAATCTGCTTTTTTCGAAAGTACCTGTCTTCCCACATATAAAAACATTTGATGCAAGCTAAAAATGTATTCAATTACATGAAACAAAATAATGTTTTTGTTGATTAGTATGTCTATAATTTTTACTACAAGTTATTGTTATTTTAATATTATATACAATACCCATAAGTAATAGAAAGAGGGTATTGATAATGATTTTGCATAGGGGGAATAATATTTAATAGGTTATGGTAAAATCAGAAATGGAAAGTTGAATGAAATACTTTATTAATAATATAGCATAGCAATCAAAATCATATTATACCTCTCTAGTGTACCTACAGAAGTAAGAAAAAAATGTACAAATCCAATTCAACTAAAGTCCTATGAGTCCTATGAGCCTTTGGTAAGTGCAAGGTTCTTTCTAGGTTATGCACTGCCCACCATAAAAGTAGAGTGGTTGTTGATACCCCCATTCTGCAACTTTTTGTATTTAAGTGCACTTGCTCTTAAAATAAAACAACAGTTAAACTAACTACCGTATATTTAAAAACCCAATAACATGTAATTTTAACACTACAACCAATATAATATTATAAAGATTTATTTAAAAATTGATGTAATATTATACACATAACTTTATCACATTATTTCTTTATTGATTGCATGAATTAATCTTCACCATCCTGTAAATTCCACACTTTTATTTCACCATCATCACTGCACGAGATCAATTCTCGATTTCCTAATGGATTCCACGCAACACAGTTGACGTCTTGTGAGTGGGCATTAAACTTAGTACAAACTAATTCAAATGTTGGTGCATTTGGATCAGAATCCTCAGTCTCAGCAAAAATTCTGATAACATCATCCCCACAGGCTGTTGCAATCAGACCTGTTTTGTGACACCAAGCTATGTCATAAATGCATCTTGTATGGTAGCCTGACAGAGTGCATACACATTTCCATACTGCATCTTTCTCCATTACTAGACCTTCAGGATTATGTGGTCTATATTGTTTCCAGATTTTAACAGTTTTATCATCACTGCATGTAGCCAGCCTCTCTCCTGTTGGATCAAATGCTAAACTCCAAACTGTTGACTCATGGGACTGAAGAGTTGCGATACAATTCCACTCATTGTCATGAATTTCTTCTTTGTATAATTTCACTGTATTATCATATGATGCGGAAGCCAAGATTTCAGAGAGCGGATGCCAAACCACCTACAAACAGAACAACTAAGTTATGTTACAGCTTGTAAATCATGTTACATCAAATGGTATTGTACAAACTTTCTTGACATCTTGATGATGGGCATTAAGCACCGCTTCACACTCATACTCGTCATCTCCGGCCACTTCCCAGATCCACACAGACTTGTCACGGCCACAAGTTGCCAGCAGCATTCCAGAAGGTGACCAAGCTACACTTTTGACTTCATTCTCGTGACCTTCAAGTGTAGCATTGCACTCAAACTGGCCTATTAAGAATTTTATATTATTATCAAAATACAGCTTTCAAAGTATGTCTTGGTTATTTTTTAATAAAAATACACACCACTCTTCTTGTCCCATATCGCTGTTGTAGCATCAAAACTAGCAGAAGCGAGTAAATTACCACAAGGAGACCACGCGACTTGTCTGATGGCGCGCTGATGACCGTCCATTAATACCGCTTTTGCAGCCCAACTCCCACCTTCCTTGCTCCATAATTTTATAGTTTTGTCTTCACCACATGAGGCAAAAGTGTTTCCTGAAGGATGCCACGATAAATTCCAAGCGATGCCTTTGTGTGCAGGTATAGTTTGAGTCAATTTTAGATTATCCATTTTGTTCTGTTGACAGTACAAGTTCACTTCTTATTAAGTTTGAATTGGGTATGACTCGAACTGTATTATGATTCGAAGAAATTTAATTACAATGGTATTACGCCGATACGCGAGATAAAATTATTACACTAACATACTATTTAAACATTACTATGTTACTTTACAACCAAAAGAAGAGTAAACTGGAAGATTAAAGAAATTTCAACATTCATTATACATATAAGCTTTCTACTCACTTTACCAAATACAAAATACAGCTGATGAAAATTTCAGGAAGAGAAATACAACAACATTTCTTATTTCGTTATATACGTAATAAAAAAATATTAATGCAGTATGCTGAATGATGCTGAACTCCGGAGAAATCAAAAATGATCAAAGACAAAATTGAATATGACATTTGATAACAGTGTTGCCATTTGCCAGATGGATGACAGGACCAAGAATCTTATTCCTTGGGCAGGACCTCAGGAATGACTGAGCATTATAACTGTACGGTATTGTTTTACGATAGATAAGTATAGTCTCAGAAGCATAGTATTATTCGCAGTCTGTGATCATAAGTAGTATATTACTTACTTTATGCAGTCTATCTCGCTGCTCGCCACACTGACAAATTATGTCAATTATAAGCTGAACGACGTGTATCCATGGCTATGAATAAATAAAAATATTATAATTCTCTTTGACTAACTAAATTTGAAGTAAAGAAATACGTAAGACTAGCAATGACTAAATATAAAGAGGACAGGCCTCAAAAATTAGCTATATGAATAAGTTATATTTATGTTAGGCAAATCGACGCAGAATTGTCAATATATATGTCTATCTCTTTTACTCAAAGCTTACTTGGAACGCAACAAAAAAAGACAAAAATAATTGCTTTCTTCGCATATGGGACTATTTCGTTTACTTCAACACACTGGGACCGCCTTGCGGCAGAAACGCCATTTGTTGCAGGCGAGTCAGCAAGTACATGTAGTGTCAGACGATGTAAACAAATCTTCATAAATATTGAATTTAAAGTAATATAATCATATTCTCAATTGTTCAGTGTGTTTATTAGTGTATTTGTTAAGTTTCGAAAATGACTCAGTGTTGTGTGAAAGGATGCAAATCGAATTCACGCAAGAAAGACCCCGAAATATCTTTTCATAGGTTAGTAACTGTTTTTACCGAAAATTAGCAAATATCTTTGTATATTTACTTTTGGGATTTGTTTTTATCAATTAAAATGATATGTGGATCTGGTTTGTTAAGCTTTGGACTCTTTTAGACGTGATTTATACACATTAAAATCATTATGTTTGTTTACACACGAGCTTAGGGATGGGTGGGTGGATTTGTTTAGAAATTATTGATATCGATATTTTAACAGACGCCCGTTTATCAGTTACGGTTTTGTCTTTGAAAGAATGTTAGAGCACACATCAATATTGTATTATCCAGAACGACAAACTAAGTGAAATTAGAATATTTTTTAAGATAACCAAAAAATTTAAAAACCAAGGCAAAATGAATTGAGAATATTGAGCGACGTGATTGGAATCCTACACCAAATACATATTTCTTTACATTTTGAGAAGATATGCATAAACCACACGTTTAATTAACGCGAGTAAAGATAACTGTTTTCCAACAATATTCCCGATAAGTAAAATAGTAATGATTATTATACTTCACCTAATAGTAATATTACTTTAATATATTGCTATGAATAAAATTAGAATTGTTACATAAAAGAATAGATAAACATAAAAGAAACAACATAAAGATGAAATGTAAGATATATTTTTACAATTGGCGGTCTTATGTTTCGAACAACCTTTGCATGCACGGAAATAGATACATAATCATATTGTTGTTATTGCAAATAATTATTATAATTGATTATCTTAACCACCATTTTACGGTCATTGATTTTAGTTTGCTGAACCATAGTTATGTTTCTCGATCAAAGAGCATAATAATAAAAATAAAATAAAACCAACCAAATAATTGCTGGCTACGCTATCTTATTCCATTTATCATGTATTAAATAAATATCTTAATCTGTAACTTAAATTTTTAGCAAGGAATAGTGCAACATACAAATATAGATCAAACACAACTGGATGTTTGTCACAACAGGTACTGCTTTGTTTAACAATTGTTACTTATAAATCACTTTCAGTTTGTTTGTTTACATTATGGTTTGTTATATTTATATTATGGTAGTTCCTAACCCCTTTCGTATTTGATCTTTTTGGGGCTTGTTTGTCTCTCTTAATTCTTCGATGTCGATACAAAATTTTCGGTACTAGCATATCACTATTGTAAGGGGCGGAGTCGGCGCCATTTTGTTCAGGAAATGTGCCGCATGTCACGTGACCATATTACCCATCCTCTATACTTCTTTTATCATTGAAGACTAGGCAGTATGGTCGAATGTCAAGTAACTTGACATTTAGTCAAAGCGATTTTTTTTTTTGACAACTTTGGACACTTGACTCAAGTGTCCAAAGTTGTCAAATATACACCCAAGTCATTGTATACACCAGTTAGTCTAGTTTATTGGTCTCTGGTATACACCATACACCACTATACACGAAACTGTCATTCGTACTAGCCCCAAATAATTTAATTTTGTATAACGGTCGACGAGATACATATAAAAAGTTATTTTTTTTTCAGATTAGACCATATCTTCTAGTTGTAAAACTACATATAAAAATGGAAAATAGCAATAAAATAGTTCCACCGCATTTAAATGCTGAAGTATATAGGACCGACACGACTGGCACAAGCACTATGTTTTATTTGGATTATTTACGAATACATGAAGGTTTGTTTTTTATTTAACGCAAATTAGCATTTTGTGTAAATACTTATTCCGTATCACAATTTTTTTTTTTAAATTGGTGAACATTTTTAGCTACATAGGTTATATTTTGCAATCAATAGCTCAGTAGCTTCTAGAGATGCCACCCGTACTTTATGTTAAAGTGTTGTACGTTATTTCGGGTAATTGTACTTTATATTTTATAAGAAAAACTAGCTTTTGCCCGCGGCGCCGCCCGCGTTATAAGGTTTTTCAGGCTAAAGTTTTCCGTTATAAAAGTAGTAGTTTCCCGGAAGCCTATGTTCTTCCCAGGGTCTCAAACTGTCTCCATACCAAATTTCATCTTAATACGTTGGGTAGTTTTTGAGTTTAACACGTTCAGGCAGACAGATGCAGCGGGGGACTTTGTTTTATAATATATTTTTTAGAACTTTTTTTGAGGAATAATCCCGTCATACATCATTGTTGCGTAACTTTAACCGTTTATGCAGCGCACGCAATGGAAGCTCTCAAAACTAATAAATTGTTGCCGTTTTTGCAACATGTTTCATTACTGCTCCGCTCCTATTGGTCATAGCGTGATGATATATGACTTAGAGTACTCCACAAACAAAGGGCTATTCAACATAAAAAGATCTTTTCAGTTCGAATCGGTAGTTCCTGAGATTAGCCATTACTGCTCCGCTCCTATTAGGTATAGCGTGATGATATATAGCCTATAGCACTCCACGAACAAAGGGCTATCTAACGCAAAAATATTTTTTCAGTTTGGATCGGTAGTTCCTGAGATTAGCCATTACTGCTCCGCTCCTATTGGGTATAGCGTGATGATATATAGCCTATAGCGCTCCACGAACAAAGGGCTATCCAACGCAAAAAGAATTTTTCAGTTTGGACCAGTAGTTCCTGAGATTAGCCATTACTGCTCCGCTTCTATTGGGTATAGCGTGATGATATATAGCCTATAGCACTCCACGAACAAAGGGCTATCTAACGCAAAAAGATTTTTTCAGTTTCGACCGGTAGTTCCTGAGATTAGCACGTTCAAACAAACAAACAAACTCTTCAGCTTTATATAATAGTATAGATAAAGTACACGAAAATACTTAAATTGAAAACACAATTGTTGTTGTATAGACGGATGCCTGTTCCTGGATGATATGTATTTATATGCCCGAATCCAATTTTGTGCAGTAATAATTATGAAAAGAAAAGTACTATTATTTTATAATAACCAATATGCATTTAAATCTTATATATATGAGTATTTCTTAAAGTAAACAAGTATTGAAATAGTTTTTATGCAATATGTGTGTCTAATGTGCCCTTATTTATATATATATATATATTAAATAGATTGAATGTATTAAGACAAACAAAAATAAAGTACATTACACAGAAAAATTCATAATAACATGTCTTATAAAATATTTCATTATGTGCTAATGATTCAGCGCACATGTTTTAAACCTCAATTTGAACATCATTCACATATGTAACTTGACCACACAATTACATAATTTTTTTTTTGTAGTTTAATAGTTGGTTAATAGATAGTAATTGTATTACATAAATATATTTTTAAGAATATAATTAATGAAATAATGGATATATTATAATATACTTCTGGTATACAGATTTATTTTAGGAAATATGCATATAAAAGCTGCAAATGAAATAGTAACATTATGTGAAAACATTGAAATCTGATGTATGGCTTGTTTGACACATTATTTTGCATAACACTTGTAACTCAAACTATTTGTTACAGATGGCAGTACCTTAATAGGATGTTCAGAATTAACAGGCCGCTACTGGAATGGGGCGGCTGATGTTTTCAAAAGTGTCAATGAGGCAGGGCAAAGACAGAAATCAGAGAAGCGGGCTATAAATTTACAAAGTGGAACATCAGATGGTTGTTTTGTTAATAGTTCGAAAAAGGTAGTTCATATTTTAACTTTACTTTTTGATTAAGAGATTTTAAATTAAGATATAGAATTTAGTTATTAAATTCAACTTAGAATACTCCATTAAAATATTGTTTACCTGAAATTATGTATTAAGTCATATATTGACCCTAAGGTGGACATTATTTTGAGTCTTATGTTGTAGATATTATTGTGTGAAGATAGTGGTGCAGTAAGTATATGGTGCACCTCAGATGAAGACCAACATAATGCATGGCACCAGTGGACGGAGGAGGTATCGGCTGCTGAACACGATAATGCAGCACTTGCAGTGGATTGTCTAAGTCCAGACGCAGAGTATGTGACTGTGGGAGCTGACGGACATGGCAAGGTTTGACTATTGCATAGTTAATAGATTCATAAATTCAAAAATATTTTTCACTAGTCATCTAAAATATAATTTCAAATAGCATCCTAATATTATTTCTTTCAAAAGTTGTACCTGTATAAAAAATTATAAATTTCAGGTATGGGACATAGAAAGAATGATATGCATAAGGAACTACAGTGCAGCACACAGTAAGCCAATATATGGAGTGTCAGTGAGACCAAATTCAAACACGGACTTTGCAACATGTTCCATGGATCAATATGTTTCTCTATGGGATCAAAATGTAGACAAACCAGTCCTGGGTACTTGTTCAGATTAACTTTATACCAAACAATAAAAATGACTAATTGTATTTCTCAGAATGGCATGCAAATTTTGTTTATTGATCAAATCATAGTTTTTAATGTTATGCACATTTTGCAGATCTATATCAAAATAACTGTGGTGTGCGGTGCTTACAATGGATAGATGTAAATAAGATCATTTTTGGAGATGAAGCTGGAATTCTAAGTATAGTTGATGTCAGGAGTCTTGAAACCACCTTGAATATAACAGAATTTCCTGCTGCTATACATAAAATTGCCATACACCCTGAGTAAGTTATTATAAATTTCTTTATACAAGATGTTGTTTTGCATCCCTGCCGTGTTTGAAGATTCTATTGTAAATGGGTACACATAATCCTCTAATAATACAATGTAAGTCCTACCTCAAACTGGAATCCGAATATTTGTTTAAATTATTTTACGTTGATTTAGAATTAACCCCCACCTACATATCAAAATAGGACCCCATGGCAACGCGAATAGTTCACACACACGGACGGCACCAGCTGTTTACAAACTACACGGCTAGTCGCGACGGCCGAGGCGCGCGTCAAAGCACTTTGTGTGTGTGTGTGTGTGTGCTGTGTGGCGCGAAAATTATCGACGCCACGCGGGATGAGTTCGGGGTGATTGCCATTACACTGGTGGTTTTATTTTTAATCAATAAATTGTTTTTTAAAGTGTAATTTTCGGTACTAATTTGGTCAGAGCGTGGAATAAACTCCCAGAACATGTGGTTACAGCTGGAAACATATACCAGTTTAAGAACCGACTGGACAATTACTTAGCTGCAAATGAAAACCTGTAGTAATAGCGAGATACGGGCATTATCAGTTGTTTCAACTGCCTGCCTGATGTATATAATAATAATAATAATTTTTTCATTGATTCGTGTTCTATAAGTGGAGTATACTAATCTCCAAAATATGGCGGCGATGCAAAACAACACCTGTATATTATATGCATTCAGATTACACACGTTAAAAAAATATTTTATGGGACAAGCTGACCTATTTGCTTAATTTATAAGGATAATAAATATATTGCAGATGCAACAAAGTGGCAGTGTGTTGTGACAATAAAACTGTGACTGTATGTGATATAAGTGAGGACACCAAAGTGAAAACAACTTACCAAAAGAGCCAAGCGCATAATAACTTCGTCAGAGGAGTGGCATGGGATGTAAAAGATGACAAAATACTACACTCTTTGGGATGGGACGGGGAAATTAAATCACACACTGTAATGTGTTAATAATTTCATTAGTTTTTTATAATATATTATGCGCTCCAACCACCTAACTGTTTCTTTTTTTATATTTCAAAGTAAAATCCAAAGTAAAATATAGTAGCAGTATATAGTTTCTTCTTTTAGGTTGATTTCAGAAATTCGAATAATAATATTTACTATAATACAATATTTTAAATTATTATTATTTATTTAAAACCAGCGTGGTGGACTAAGGCCTAATCCCTCTCAGTAGTAAAGGAGGCCCGTGCTCAGCAGTGGGCAAGTATATAATACAGGGCTGATATTATTAATATTTTAAATATTAGGTCCTGTGTCCCATGGCGTACTATATCGTCTTTTAACGGCTAATTGTAGTAATCGATCCTAACTGCCATTTTCGGATCGATAGTCAATAAATTTTCTTACATGCCTGCAGATAACTAATTAGTTTAGGCTTGATCGTTTATTGAAATCGACTCTAATAGAAGAGAAACCTCGTGTTTGTATTAGCAACTATTATAGTCTTTGAAATTTCAAGTTCCACTATGACATTGTAATTTTCCTGCCGAGCCGTCCCGCTAATAGGCGCCTGCCCTTTCTATAGTATAATAGCCCGCAACGACCTTAGAAATATAGTCAGGGGGATTTATTCCGTCTATGGGGCGAATCTGTCTTTTTGCAATTACAGGCGTTCTATTCAGCTTTGATAGCCATATAGGTGAATATGGGATTTTTTACTCTTACCTATCTTGCTAAAACGCAGTCCTTTGATCAGAACAGTCATAGTTTTAAAAAAACTGATATGCTCCCGTAGACGGAATTGGACGCCTTGACTATATTTATTTTTTATTATAACTCATAAGGTCTGGTGATTTTACCAATTTATATTTTCAACATACATATTCGTAATTCTATTATTTTTGCTTAGGTACCTATGTACCTACTACCTATTCATAAGTATTTGAATAAATGTCTATAAAACTGATACTTTATATCTTTATCATAACGTTACGTCCATTTCATAATTTTCGACTTGTGTTGGAAGTGATTAAATAATAAAAACATGATCATGATGTAAAGTTTTATATGATTAACCAATAAATATCAAATAGTTTTGGTATCGCAACACTGAAGAATATAAGTATTAAAACGCTTTTAAATGCTCAAGGGAGTATATATTTAAGATAAATATATATTGAGAAGGTCCGGCTATCGAATACTGGTCGGTCAATGGTTTGGCGAAGAGGCGCGGTGTTCGGGAGATGCGCAGGGCGAGGACCCTCTGCGGCTCGGGGTCCCGGGACTCTTCAAACGCACCATTGTGTCTAAATGCCGGAATCTGTAACATATAGAGTCTTACTTATAAAAAATTCACAAAGCTATGCTTAGTTAAAACACAAATTTACTCGATCAGCTGTAAGTCAATACCATCTTGACTCTAAATAAGGTATAAACTAGGAAACCGGTGATGTTTTTGAAAGGTTTTTAAGAAATTCTTAATCACCTCTTATCGCTAAAACAAGTTTGTAAGTACGACTGATAGGAGCGTGGAACAACCTCCCACAGGGTGTGGTTGCAGCAGAAAATGTGAACGGGTTTAAGAACAAATTTGACAAATATTTTGCTGGGAAGTGAAACCGGAATCGAGAATCGCAGGATACAGGCATATTAGTTAAGAAAACTGTCTGCCTGATAACAAATAATAATAATATAACGTAGATTAATACAAAATGGCTTAAAGGACTATACTATGATGCTTTCCTAAAGTATCAGAAAATGTTTATCAGGGAATAAGTTTTTGTTAGGTAAAGTACCTTAGCGGCAAGTCGTTGGCATCATGATCAACACTCTGGAAAAAGAACCCAAGGGGCCAGCTGATCCAAGATGATTGCTTTCTGTAAAATTACAAATGTAAGGTGCTAAGTATTTTAGTATACTTATCCACTAAAATTTAATTAATTATGAACTAAGTTTTATGTATAAGTACCTTAGATATCTATTGTTTTATGGTACTGAATGTACCTTCCTAAGGTTAGTAACAATAAAACAATAGGATACGATTGACTTCTGTGTATGACTGTTATTGTATGGTAGACACAAAATATGGGGTGTATGCTATTGTATTAGATTAGAATTAACCAAAGACATTCAACAATAAGTATACAATATAATCTTAGAACTCTTTGGAATGAATTGATACAACTATGTATTACTGCCTTGGGTATTTCTATTCTATATTTTATAATGTGCAGAATGGTATGTTTTTCTATAGCACTTACGGGGTAGGTGGTTGAAGTTGCAGGGAGCCGGAGTCGGAAGGAGTGTCGGGCGTGGCGGGCGCTGCGGCGGGGGGCGACACGGGCGACGTCGCCACCGGGGGTGGGGTCTTGTTGATCGCTGGGTTGTAGATCTTCGGGTCGCTCACCATACGCACGAAGAACGAACGCTTGTGGGCAAGTGCGGCGCGGTTGCGACGCGCGCGCTCTTCGTTCAAATCCTGGTAACATTATTTTACATTAACATTACTAGCTACTGTTACATTGGACGAGGTTTTTATGCATATATAACACCATTATGGTTATAGTACTAAAGCGATATTATAAAGACAAAGATTACTAATTTTAACAATTTGTTTCAATATAACCATTAGCCACTTTTGTGAAAAAAATATGAAAGAACGATCTACGAAGTTACAATTTTGGGAAGATTTTATTTTAGACATTTTCCCACCTCCATAAAACTATTACCTCCCTCCGACGCTACGTCAATGTATATTTATATAGATAATAATAGGAAAGTTAAAGTTTTTGAAGTGGGTCATCTGTTGCTTTGCGTACATAGACAAAAGGCGAAAGCGATTTTTTCCACAGTTGCGTATCCTTCACCAGCATGAAATAAATGGCGTTATTATTTAAAAATTTCAACATGTATATCGGGGTTAGATATAGGTAAGTTAATACTTAATTGCGTGATCTGTCACGTAGTACTTACGTAATAATTGACGTATTTAGGGAAGAAAAAACAAAAAGTAAATTATATATCCAGATAGGTATAAATTATCTTATTTTCAGATCTGTGAAGTACACCGAATGCATTAGAGATAATCAATAAAAAAGTGGATAGATGGATTTTTTTACATTTGTTTTATTCCATAAAGTCATAAAGAAGTATTCTTCTTCTGCAACCATCCAACTGAGTTTTTCAACACATTCCATATGATTTTATCTCATGGATGAACTTTATGTTATTCTTTATAGTTCAAGTTCAGTCAAGTGAAATCGATGAGCATTGTTAGGCTTTGAGCAGTAATCTTAATCCAAGATGATAAATCGTATTAAGTACAGGAAATTGGTTCCAATGTACTAACATTTAAATGTTTACACTTAACATGGCATGTTATATGTAGCAAGCATGAGGTCGTCTATAGATGGTATGTAATGTAAATACTTAGTTATATCGATGCCAAAGCAATATACTTAGCACACGTCCTAATGTATCTGCCAAATAATAACCTCAAAATTAAATAACGTTTAAGTGAATACTTACCTGGCTTAGAATGACAGGTCCCTCTGCTTATAGGCTACATATTGATTTTGCTGACCTGAATTTAAAATATGCTTATTTCCTCGCAATAGATTAAACGGTAGGTTCAGAACTTCTGATGTTTGAGAAGTGATGCCTTACAACTAATTAATAGTTTTAATACCTTCATATGAGTCTGTAGAATATAATAACTACTTATTCACATTATGTTTTCCGGAAGAGCCTACAATTCTGGTTACTTTATTTTTAAAGTAACTTGACTTTTCCGAAACACAATAGACTTATAATCAATCATGGGATGAATACAAAAAAACTAATTGAAACTAACTACAAAAATAATATACGTGTATGTATCAATAATATAGGGATATAGGTACGCGTGAGTTTAATGGGACAAAAGCTATTATTTAATACAATAGAATCGTTGAAATCTGAAAGTAATAACACCATCCATTAAGCAATAATAAACTAAAATTAAATCGACAAAGTTAGGTGCTCTTTAGTTCGATGTTCGAAATTTAAATCTACTTACTTCCTATAATATTATACATAACGAAATGTTATTGTTTATAGGTAGTTGGATGTCGTCGGGTATAGTTCAATACCGCGTTTTAATTAGCATTTGTAGATACAGCGTAAGTGACAAAAAATATTTTCAGGAGATAGTTAAAATAGAAAGTGTCGCTGTTTACTTTGGATTTTATGTATTAATGTCAATATGGATTTAATACAGTATTTATAGTGCGGTATTAACTATTGCTAGTTACGAGGTATTATTCTATTCCCGACGATATGTCATCTCAGGTTTTTATTATTGTTTTACGAGTAGAAAGACGGATTGAAATACGCTGTACGCAAATTAACCGGAGAGTCGCGTTTCTTTGCACATTCACCGTAGCGCCTGGACGCAGTCCTACGCGTAATGTGAATGCGCTCTTAGTTTGGGATATCGGAAACATACTCTCTCTTTATCCGGTCCCTCCAACAACTCTGTGGCAAAGTCCGTAATGATGTCCCAGGCAGTTTCTGTAATTACGAATAAGATTTTTTTAAATCGCATTTAAGTATAAAGAAAAATATCGTAATATCGTATTCCTATCAAATTCGGTAAGTAATCAGATAGTGGAAAATCTTTGCATAAGTTACAATTGTTTACCCGAATGTACGATTACTACATTTACATTTCACTGAGTTGTCAGCGACATGAGAGTAGGGAGCCGTTTGCCACATCAGTTACAAATACAAAACTAAGCTACTAAAATGTTATTGATAGTGATTTCTTAACTTTGACATTCAGGGTATCAATATAAATATAAACCCATGGTCATTTTTTATCCTCTAAATGTGCTGCACTAGATCAATAATATTACAACCTTGCAGTTCATTTTAATTTGATACATACTAATTGTAATCCGTTGTAGTTAGTATCTAAGTATTATTTTGCTGTGTAAGACTGCTGGCTGTGTGTATGGCGACAGTAGTTATGACTAATTATAAAGTTAGCAACAATAATTTAGCTATTAAATATATATATAAGCCTATGGTTATCGAAGGTAAAGTCAAAACTTATGTTACCAATATCTTCACGGGTGGCGTGTTGAGTCACAACGCAAAATCGGATGACAAAGCGATCGCGGACCGACGCTGGTACCATGTGTAATTTTCCGGAAGCGTTGATATTAGTCAACAATTTCTTATTTAACTCATCGACGTGCTCGGTCGTTTCGTCAGGCCCACCGACGAGGCGGAAACACACTAGCCCCAACTAAAATAAACAATTTACAGTTGTTAAAAATTAGAATAAAAGTTAAATAATTGCTTCACAAAAATATATAGTATACTATACCTTCACTTGGTTGCATACTTCAAACCTGTCGTCTTTTTTCACCATTTTTTCGAAATACTTGGCTAACTCGCAATGTCTTCGCACATATTTCTGTAAGCCGCTAATGCCGTAGCTCCTCAGCATGAACCACAGTTTCAGTGATCGGAACCTCCGGCTTAGTGGTACGCCCCAATGACGATAGTCGATCGCAGTATGGTCGTAGCAATGTTGGAGATAAAGTGGGTCGACGACAAGCGCTGACGTCAGCAAGTAGCGATTGGTGACCCATAACAGTGAACAATCAAAGGCAGTTAGCATGAGTTTATTAGGATTGGTGTTGAAAGAGTCTGCGTATTCAACTCCAGCAAGATGATGTTTGTGCTCGGGGCAGAGGAAGGAGCTGCCGGCGTAAGCGGCGTCGACGTGCAGCCACACACATGGAAACTTGCGTACGACCGGACCAATCTCCGGAAGATTGTCGAACGAACAGCACGACGTCGTACCCAATGTTGTCGCCACAAAAAAGGGCACGCGACCGGCTTCTTCGTCTTCTTCCATCGCCTATCAGGAGCATATCATCATCATCGTTTAATATCCGTTATAAAATGTTCCATATGGCTTTAGATTAATTTGGGTAATTGAACGGATAACTGAACTTATATTACCTAAATTCATGGTAGGTGTATAAAATTATTACCTACTTATACCACCGCGACAAAAGTTACATTAAATTCGCCATTGTAGTTATTACTTGCTAATATTGTTTTACGAAACTGTCAACTAACTACCTATTTAAGTTAATCAACTCATATGAAAAGTAATAACCTACAATTTTATGATTGTATTGTTTAAGACATTTGGCAAAATACTTATTTTTAACTGATTCTTTACGGATATTAGCACATTTATAGGTAACAATAACCTAGGATAAGGAAAAAATTTACATGGCTTTTGATATGTCCACTATATTCGTCATTCTTTCCACATGTTAATATTTCTAACAACAAATAGAATTACCTATTGCGGCGGTTAACAGATAATGCGTTCCTTAATTATGTTACACAACACATATATTGCCAAACCATCTCAGTAGTAGAGGAAGCCCATGCCCAGCAGTGGGATAGTACTTACAGGGCTGATATTATTTTTTTATTTATTTATATATTGCGAATAGTAATACTACAACCATTTAAGCACCATAACGTAATTATTTATTACGAAAATCTTTGTTGTAAGTATGCAGGCCACGTTATGCTTATTGTTGTTTATTGATACGCCTTGTAGAATATGATTTAAATCATTTTATAGCTTAACCATCCTAGGTATTTGCAATTAGAAAATATTTTCATAACGGGATCATATCGTATCGTGAAATTTCAATATTTACGGCATAGAAAGTGGCACACAATGCGGCTCCATTACGGCTCGGCTCGCAACGTATTTCCGGAATCCACAGGCGATTCATTAAAAGTGGGATAGCGCCTCCACGGCACCGGTGCCGTCCGCTCAGCCTCTTCAATTACGGCCCGATTATCTGCACACCGCCTTGCACTACACTTTATTTCCCATATTCATTTAAACCAACACAATACTTATGAAAAATTCTATTAAGAACTCGCGGCCCGATCACAAAATGGTTAAGGTTTAATAGATGTTCGTTACCAACCTCTTTTAAAGTATCACCCCTTAAGGATCCATGTTCATCGGGTTGCAGAATACGAAGCTTAACGAAACAGATCATTGCTGCTTTCTCGACACACGAATGTGCTTCTTTGGAGCAATAAGCGATCAATTTTGATAGCAACAGTCCTTCGTCTACGTTTGGAAATTGGTGTTTCAATCTTTTAATGCCATTTGCTCTGGCGGCCAGCATTGATACAAGAACGCATTCACTAGCCGACCCCTGAAATTGATTATGAAAATACAATTATATGATAGCGTTACTTAAAAACACTAAAGGATAAAAAATATTACTTCTATTACACCGCCACCCTTGCTTCCTTCTTCAAGTGCCAAAAAAGCCGGAGGTAAACCTATAGCTTTTCCTAAAAACAAAGAGAAAAATCAGTACTTAATAATAATATTTCTTTGAAATGTTACTTACTCGGTACTTACCCATCCAATCTAGCATGATGATCTCCAGTTCAGTACAAGCGGGACTGGCCGCCTAGAAAAGTTATTATTGATATAATTAATAATATTTAGAGTATACACGTACCATAAGTTAACGGAATCTTTGAAGGCCCGCCTAATTTTAAAATCTTAATAAAATCGTTTCATAAAAATATATAATATAAAGAAAAACCTTTGACTAAATTGAAATATATTTATTATTATATATATATTACAAAATTTTGTAATAAAAGAACTAGCAAATTCGTAATATGTTATTGCACTAGAAAAAAAAACCTAAAACATGGATCTTCGGTCACACTAGCTTATAGTTAGTGTAAAACGAAGTAATTTATTTAAATTTAAAAAAAATCCTCAACGAGCTAGCTACCTATACCTTTAGTATAGTAAATCACTACATAGTATAAAACAAAGTCGCTTTCTCTGTCCCTATGTCCCTATGTATGCTTAAATCTTTAAAACTACGCAACGGATTTTGATGCGGTATTTTTTAATTGATAGAGTGATTCAAGAGGAAGGTTTATTATATGTATAAAAACATCCATTAAATAGTGGAGAAATACTGTTATTTTGTTATGTTATACCCGTGCGAAGCCGGGGCGGGTCGCTAGTAGTTAATATTCCGAGGGACTTTATTATAAGTAGTTAGATGATTAATATCAATTTAGACAATTTACTTAATTTATAGGAGCCCAATGGAAACATAATTATATATGTCATGATTTTAACGATTTAATACTAACCTTACATACCGCCTACTTGTTAGTCTTTACTGTTGTAGACTAGGTAGAGAGGTAACGTTTATAAATTTAGGCGTTTGAACCTATAGATTATATTTGAAATTACTAAACCAATTCTAAATATCCTTCTTTTATTAAACCGAGTGCTGTAATCTACTTTATAGCGCAGCTACGGGCTTAAACGCTGGCGGATCCGCTGTCAAATCTTTGTGATAGGTATTTTCCAAATAGTTTGTTATATATTAGCTAAATTTGTTATTAGTAAAATTTTAAATGAAGTGTTAGGGCCTATTTAAAAAATCCCTAAATTAATAAAATTGCTCTTGCTACATGAAAAATTAGACACGTGTGAGTTGGACTCGCGCACCGGAGGAGGTTTCTTTATAAAGTTATAAGTAAGGTATTTAAGTATATAAATACATATTTACGGTTTTCGGATAAGAAATAACTTCTTGCCAAATTTTATAATACTTAGGATATTTCAAAGGGATAGTACGTTATTAGTTTTGATTCTCTTGTGAAATCGCAATATAAGATAACTAAAATTTTAAAGATAAATACAATGCATGTTATGCTAGGCTATAGGTAAGTCGTTTTTGGTAATTATGAATTTACTTTTGAATGATTTGCGCAATAGACTACAAATTAATGTAATAATCGAACATGTACATTTTATATCCGATAGTTTTGTTCGCGGCTTAACTCACATGAAAGATTTTTCCGGGATAACAGTCCTGTTATATATTTTCCCGGGATATAAAGTAGTCTATGTCCTTCACAGGGTCTCATACTATCACCATACCAAATTTCATCGATATCAATTCGATAATTTTTGAGTATATCACGTTCAGACAGGCAGAATGATGCGGCGGGGTCTTTGTTTTAAAAAAAAATATTTTTAGAACGTTTTAAGAGGTAGAGATCCGCCATACATGATTGTTGCATAACTATAACCGTTTACCCAACGGAAGCTCTAAAAAGGAATAAATTTTCCAAGTTTTTGAAACATTTTTCATTAATGTTCCACTCCTGTTGGTCGTAACGTGATATTAGCCTATAGCCTACCTCTATAAATGATATTTTTACATTCGAACCAGTAATTTCTAGTTTCTGAGATTAGCGCGGTCAAACAAACAAACAAACTCTTCAGCTTTATATAATAAAACAACAGTATAGATAGATAGATGCTCTAATAATGAAAACTAATTGGAAACTAGTAGATATACATAAGTTCTCGAATGTCCCTTGTACCTCGTAACAAACATTAGTTATTTAAAAGAACAATTATTAGAAGGTATAATCAATACTGTTGCAATCGATATCTGACGTCTAGGCATAAACTTACACTGTACTTTAGATATAGATGCAGATTGTCAAATAGTGTATTATCCGTTAAATAAGTACATGTTTGCTTTCGATTGTATTCACGTTGATTAACTTGGTGTCCAGTGAGTCCAGTGAGTTATTGATTAAGGTAAGACATAGATAGCTTGCTTAAGGATTAAGGTAATCTAGACGTTATATTCAACATGTACTTGTTTCTATATAATATTTTTTTTATAGTTTTTAATAAAGGATAAATAGTTACTTACATAGTTTAATCCTAGTATCTGTATATAAATAATAATAAATATTAAACTTAATGAATAAATTTCTATCCATAAAACCATTAAGTAAATTTTAACTAAATAAATTATTTTAATTACTATAAAAAATTAATTAAATATGCCTCATAATATACACAGCGTTTATTTGAAGATAATATTGGTGTTAGCTGAAGCCATTGAATTTGCAATTTAATTAAATGGCGTGGGCAATGTGTGGCGCACTTGCATACGTTGTATTTTATAATTTTAAGTACATATGAGACCAATAGTTATATTATTCAATTCGATATAAGATAATCTAGGAAACGTGATTTTAATTTAGTCATTTTAATACAGCTATCGACAAGTAATTATTCGCCAACAGTAAAACAATCTCCACTAATAGAATTTAAGATAACAACTTCACATTTTAGATAAGAAATAGACTCATTAACTTCAAAAGTGTTATTGGTTTGCTAAACTACATATTTAAAAATGTTATTTAAGTAAACCTCATAAACATTGGTCATAAGAATTACTTCACATTTCCATTTTTACGTTTGCATAGGATGAAATTACGTGCTATTAACAAAGCTGTTAATTTCAAAATTTGCTTCAGGTTCATGGATGTGGAAAAAATGTAAATTTAATATTTTGGCAATACCACATGTATTTTTGGTATAGGACATTACATTATCAGCGATACTATGATACGAAAGTATATACATATAGAAGGTACCCAGCCAAAAATAAGATTTTTTTAAAGTTCGATTGCCGCGTCATGGCTCGTAAACAAATGAACTGTTTGTAGTATTACGTATGTTTTAGTAAATAAATGGTAAGTATAAAAGTAATAGGTTTGAGTTAATTATTAGAAAACGTTTGTTAAGCGATTTAGAGACATTCCGCTTATTCTTACTGCCATTTCAAACTTTGATTTGCGTCAGCTGGGCACACCACAATTTTATGTGCTGAATCCTCGACAAATTACTACAGATATATTGAGTTTACGCCAATTGAATTATTTTTAATAAGTAATTTCTATCCAAAGCCAAGGATTGATCAAAAAGCAGGGCTGTAGAACCTAAATTGTATCTACCCGGATCCTCGATACTCACCGATGCCCATCTGAGTGAAACACGTCTGATTTTATGGGAAAAAGAAAGGTAAATAATTGCACGAATACATTAAAAAATATATCTACCTGTATAACTTAGACTTACCGAATATGGTCTCATTTTGTCCCAAAGGCTTAACAGCAAATGAATTTTAAAACTAATAAATGGTATTAAGAGTTTGAAAAAATTTATGCCCTTATCATAACTTTTAAATTTTGATCGCTGCTCCGCTCGCGTTTATTTTTTTTCCTGAATAATAAGTAACTTAAGGACCTTATATTTTTCTGGAGATTTTGTTTTAAAGCGGAATTAAAATTATATATTACATCATTTTCACGAAAAAAAAATCTATAGTATCTATTTTTATATATGTTTCGGTCAATAAACGCGAAGATGAATATGTACTGTAAAGTACCTACCCAAGAAAATCCAATACATCCGATGCCAGACGACAGCATGTCACCAAGTATCGACGGGTATGCGTTTCCCGAGGGGAAATACGCGTGGAAACGCGGGTGCTGCCAGTGCGTTACCCCCGGCATGATCTTCTTCTCCACGTCGCTCATGACCTCGTCCCATGACTCCGGGTGGTAAGGCGGCTCAGTAGGCAGCTCAGTCCGTAAGTATCCCGGCTCTACCGACGGCGTCACCCGCCTCGATCGCAAGGTGGTCATATACGTGCAGATATAATCCACCATCTCCTTTCCTCGTACACGGAACTCCTCCACGTCCATTGTTTGAGTTAGTTTCGAAGTTTCTTTTAAAATGTAAGCGATGGGAGTGCGGTGTCAGCGCCGCGACGGCTTCCGGCTGACTCGACGACCACAGCCAGCACTCCTGCGGTTGAGAGGACGGGCGGCGTGCGGGGGGTGGATGCGAGCATGAAGGCTTTCGCTGGGAATCATTCTGATGTAGAGTTCTAATACGAGCGATTAGCGGTTTTCTATACGATTTAATTGTGTATACCTAGCAGACTATTATATCAAATAATTTCTTACATTAAATGTCACTTTTGTGTTTTAGGCCACAGGCATGTACCCAAATATGGACCACAATATTTTGTTTATTCAGTCTAGGCATTTCAAATATTAAATAATAGCAACTAGATATTGAAATTTTGAGATATAGTTTTATGTGAAATATTACGTTATCTACAAAGGGTAACAACATGAGCTTAAGTTTTTATTTTGGCATGTTATAATGTACCTATTCTATAAATTACTGGTCAAATAAATTACGAGCTTCAGTTTGGGCCTAGTAATTATTTCGTATCATTTCTGTAATTTTGTTTTTATTATCAATTCTACGCTATCCTTATGGTAAGTTCGCATACAAGTTGAACCTTCGTTCTACCTCTATTATGTATGTTCTCCTTTCAGAAACTTACAAAAACAGAGTAGAAAATCATAATCAAATTATAAGGTGCTATTCTAATAATGACAATTTATATGTACATATATACAGAGTAATGTTTTCCGTTTCCTGTTCTTTTTGCTTCATAAACTTCGGCTACGGTTGTTTTCATCGTAATCTGGGGTTTTCGGCAACAATTTAACAGCCTTTGCACTACGCCTAAGAAATGCATACTCATATGACATTATTTTTATAGTGCTCGATTTCTTTCGTTTTGCGTTTCGTTATTTAGTCATGTGATGTAGGGTACGCGCATTCGCTACCGCAGCCGCTGCTCTCGTGCACAGCGCGCGGTGTGAGTCCGCGCGACCAATGATAGTCCGCCGCCCGCCGCGCGCTCGCCGCCCGCCCTCGATGCCACGTGATGCCACTTCATTGTGTCAGCTAAATGTTTTAAGTATGTATTTGACTTCTCGATTTTTTCTTTTATCATGTGTAATATAATTCTAATAACTTTTAAGAGTAGAGGTTAACATGAATTAAGATGCTTAATCAAATTTATAAGTGTTCTTTAAACTTTTCTTATTTTTTGGTTGTGAAATAAGTATTGTTTGTTCTGGGTTCTATTAATATTTTTAAAATTTCAGCGAACCTTGTATAGATACTTTGAAGTTTTACAATAGTCTATTCAAAAGTTAGTTAGATATTCGTCAATGTTTGGATAGGTATTTTAATTTTCATATTTTTATTGCGTAAGACCTTAGTTTGTGATATTTTAACAATAGTTACTACATTTCAAAGTTCTTACATAAACCTATTGATAATAGTAAGCACAACTTACTGCGTTATTTAAACTATTATATCCTTAAAAACAATTACAATATAAACAGAATATTCTGGAATAGTAATAGAGACAACAATAATACTTCAGGAAGAATATTCAATTTATAATTTATGTTAGCACCGAGAAACGAAAATAGACAATTGAAAAAAAAACAAAAAATTTTGGAAATGTAATAATTAAATCGTATTTTGTCTAATATTCGGCTGGTAAATAGCTGAGCATTCAAATGTCTGATGCATTAAAAATAGTAGGTTCATAAGTATGGATGACTAATTTCGAAATTGAATTAAGCACAGGTACTAAACACCCTTTACCTTGTCGTGGTACTTTCATATATACCAGCACATTTCTATGTTCTATGATGAGGGGCTCCTTTTTCCGCACTTAGCCCGTAGTAGGTCGGGCCGTTGTGCGTGTACCAGCACATTTATGCAAGTTCTGATAAATTAATTATCATTTATTAATTTACCTAAAAATATGTTTTCTGTCATATAACAAGATATAAACCTTGAAATATGTACATTGTATTAACACAAGCTTATATATAATAATTCTACAATGCGGTAGTTTTCATCTTGCTTTGATCTGGGATGAAATACTCTTATACAGATTTAAGCATTTAAAAGCATCGGATAATATGTGAGAGCATTGTAATCCAGCTCATGGTACATGCAACAGGTTCTGTGTGTTCTTTAATCACTGGTTCTGAATTATGAACAAAAAATAGCGATATGGATTTATGTTTTTTTAAATAACATTCTTATTTATAAATTGTCGCAAAGTCATGCTTAGTTAAAATACAAATTTACTCGATTAGTTTTACGTCAAAACCCGCCATCTTGCATCTTAATAAGGTTTAAACTATGAAAACGATGATGTTTTTGACAGATATTTAAGCAGTACTTAATCACCTCTTAACGCTAAAACAAGTTTATAAGTAAGACTGTTAATATTTAAATATGTGAGAGCCTCGGTAGCGCAGTTGTATTGGATGCGCGATACGGATAACCTAACACACCATGGGACGTAACACACTTGACGAAACGTGAGTGACCTTGTCGCACCTCTGCCTACCCCTTCAGAGATAAAGGCGTGATATATGTGTTCACTTCGTAGCATCGTATATCAATGGCATCATATCCATTATTTTAAATAAAAAATAAAATCTTTACAATCTGCATAATGTAGATACGTATAGTAATCAATGGCGCGTGAAAATTTACAAAAGGTAACCAGAAGCTAATGAATTGCCTTAGTTAACATATCGCGACCAATATAACGTAAAAAAAATTATACAAAAGTAAATAAACCAAAACAGGAAGCCGATAGGAATCGGGTTGTATAGAACATTCGCCACTGATTGAAATAGTAGTCTCAGAAAAAATATTAGCGTCAGTCATCATTATTGGTCACCGAAGAATTTTATATGCACCGAAATAACGACTGAATAATATTCCTAGTCTTAATGCTATAATTAAATAGGTCGATAAAAAGTAACTGTAGATTCGCCAAATTTGATATGTTAATAATATATGGTTAGAAACCCCAAAATTAGTCTTTTAAATTCATCCCGCCCATTTATTGATTTAGGTGACGCATTATTAAGTCGCCTGTACTTCTTAGAAGGTAATGACCCCGACTGAGAAGAGAACATCGCGTCATATGGTCGCAGGTCGGTACGAATGGTCAGTGGTTAACAAATGGTGGCCCATTCATACATAACATCACGCATTTATCCCCGAAGGGGTATGCAGAGGCGCAACTAGGGCACCCACTTTTCGCCAAGTATGTTCCGTCCCATGATGTGATAGGGGGCGAGCCTATCGCCATATCGGGCACAAATTCCAGACTCCGGGCTGATACTGAGCAGAAAAACCCAAATATCACTTTGCCCGACCCGGGATTCGAACCCAGGACCTCAGAGCGCTATTGTACCGGGCATGCAATACAACTACGCCACCGAGGCAGTGGCCCATTCAGTTAGGACTTATTACGATATTTATGATTTTCGAAGAGATAAACCTGATTTATTATTTAAAATTAGGTTTACAAAAATTTGTAGCAACCGCTGAAAGGTAATTACACTCAAGCCAGCTTAATTAAAAAATCATAGAGGCCATAAACGAAACGCGTATGTTACCTACACACAGTTTTTAAGCAATTTACATTAAAAACCTCTTGAATATTAGAATTAAACAGTTAAAGGAAAATCATTATGTAACAAGATTAACCTTAATGTACTGCCTTTATCTGATAATGTAGGTAAGCCTATCAAAAATAAATTCGCGTCCATAGTTTTTATTACTTTATTAAAAAAGCTGTCTTGAATCTTATTTCTGCGCACCTAGGTTCTGAGCTGTCTAAAATCAACGACGATCAATCAATGAAATTGTAACTCTCGTCTTTGTTAGCCCATTACGCCCCCGCACGGGCTCTCTTCAGCCAAAAAATGTCAACAAGACAAAATGCTTTCCTTCCTACTGTTATTCTTCCAGGATTTTTGGATATGCTTAATAATAATTTTAAAAACCATTATTTCTTTACCAGATCATCAGATACATGTCATGTAACGCAGTTTAGGTGTTACGTTTAAAATTATTTAAATAATGCGAAATTTGTGAAAGAATTTCATGTCGTTCAGACAAGTCCACAAGTGCGGCCACATGAATATTCAGGAGGCTTCAGGCCATCCTTTTACCCTAAATATTCCTGACGATTGCGTCTGAGAAATTGACACACCTTTCCACTTTTGCCCTACACTACACCACAACTCTATTTTAATAATATAGTCCCCCTTTCTTATCAGGAGAGTTCTCATTTTATGGAAATGTAGATTCAGTTATTTTAATTCTCTTAAAATTTACTGTAAGTATAAAAGTTGTAACTCTGTAGAATTAAAATGCACGTTAAAATGTTTCGATTTATCCAATAACACATTTATATTTATTTACTAGCTTCCGCCCGCAGCTTCGCCCGCGTGGATTTCGGGTTTCAAAAATGGAGAAGGTGCTCAATTTGTCGGGATGTTTTTTTAATTTATGGTGGTATGCAGGTGGTCCGATTGTCCGGTCAGGGTCTGATGATGGGATCCTGGTGAAATCGAAGGAACTTTTAACCATTAAGGTTGCACACGAAATGACGGAAGCTTAAAAAATGGAGTAACTTCTCCCGTTTTCCCAACATTTTCCATCACTGCTATGCTCCTTTTAGCTTTAATTGTAGCGTGATGAAAAGTATACTATAACCAGCTCAGGAGTATGAAAAATAATTGTACCAAATTTCGTTAAAATCCGTCGAGTAGTTTTTGTTTCTATAACGGTTATACAGACAGACAGACAAAAATTTTACTAATTGCATTTTTGGCATCAGTATCGATCCCTAATCACCCCCAGTTATTTTGGAAATATATTTCATGTACAGAATTGACCTCTCTACAGATTTATTATAAGTATACCTAGTCTTGCCATAAATATTGTAATAAAGAAAAAAGAAAATTGTTAACTGCAAATAACATTTATTACTTTTACAGTGTGTCAGTTTAATACATAAATATAAAACAATTAAAAATATAAAAAGCTTATTCGAAGTGGTCTCCATTGGCTGCAATACAGTCCTTTAAACGATGAGGCCAGTTATCAATAGAAGCACGCACTCTTTCCATGGGAAAATTCTTCACTGCCAATCGTATAGATTGTTTTAGGGACTCCAAATTATCATGGCGTTTAGAGCAAGCTGTACTCTCTAAAACTGACCACAAATCATAATCCAGCGGATTAAGATCGGGACTAGACGACGGCCAGTCTTCAGCTCTGATGAAGTCCGAAACGTTCGATTCCAACCAAGACTGCGTGGACCGAGCTTTATGACCCGGCGCCGAGTCTTGCTGGAAGGACCATACTTGGTTATTGAACATGGTGATGTTAAGGGGCTTAACTACCTTCTCAAGAATGGTATCTTGATACACTTGTGCCGATGTTTTGATACCTTTTTCACAAAAATATGGCTCAGTCACTCCTTCATAGCTAACACCCCACCAAACCATCACTGAAGTCGGATAATGTCCACGTTGCACTCTGTCGACTAATTGGGAAGCTTCCTTAGAGCTTTGAGCATAAATACGGTCATTTTGTTTGTTAAAATGTTGCTCAATTGTAAAAATTTTCTCATCCGTAAACAAAATTTTTCTGTGACCTCCCTTTGCGTACCGCTTCAGTAGTTGTTTCGATTTTACCACCCTATTCTTCTTTAAATTATCAGTTAAGAAATGGCCAGTGCGTCTCTTATAGGCTGCAAGTCCTAAGTCATCTTTTAAAATACGCGACATGGTTCTAGGTGCTATCTTCATTTCCCGAGATAAAATCTTTTGCTTTCGGACAGGATTTCTTCGAATTCTTTCCCTTACTGCTTTGACCACCTTTTTCGTACGAACACTACGTGGACGGCCAGATCTTTTCTGTCACAAACAGAGGAGGTCTCATTGTACCTATTAATAGCCCGGTACACAAACATTTTACTAATACCAAGTGTATGGAGAGTTTTAAAAATTGCATTTGGCTCCATACCTACTTTGTGTAATGCTATCACAGCGATTCGGTTCTCTTTATCACCCCACACCATTTTAATATCGCAAAATATTTTACAATGTATTGGCGCCAAAATGAGAAAACACAATGAACAATCGTATAAAAATGACAGATTCGAAATTCAAATGTAATATTTTTTTATAATTAAGTGTAACAGTATTTATGGCCAGACTAAGTAGATATGCAAAAGTAGCTCAAAAATTGTCAATAACGAAAACATGCATTTTAAAGTAAAACAAAAGAAATAATATCGTGAAGCCAACCAAATAACTAATGATATATTGAATTTTGTGACTGTTCAATTTAGTCGGGTCCGCGATATCACTTTTGTTGAGTTTCAGAACGCGACATTACATTACATTATTATATTCTGTGCTCCAACGCACACTGCTTTGATGTTAGGAACACACCTACATTGCTTAGACAACAGTGAACTTTATACAATAGCAATAAAGCTCAAATTGACTGTACGTATTAGTTAGAAAACGTTTGTATGGGAAATAGAAAAATGCTGTTTTGAGGATTTTCCCGGCAATTATTCGAATTTTTCTCACCTTTTAAACCTTCCCTAGACCTCCACGAATAATTCAAGACCAAGATAAGATAAATCCGTTCAGCCGTTCTCGAGTTTTAGCGAGACTAACGCACAGCAATTAATTTTTATATATATAGATAAAGGCTGTCTAGATAGGACACTCTCGCGATTCCTAGCGAATTAATGTGATAATAAGTGAGTAAACATAATTTACATACGACATATAGAAATATAGATTTTCACTTCTTATTTTATTATGCACGTGAATCTATAGCGAAAACAAAATCATACAAGTGTGATTTGTAATGCGTATTTCTTTAGCGTTCATAAATATTGTTCAAGCTTAATAATAAGTTTATAATAAAAAAACTCATTAATAGATATAAAGAAGGGGTCAAAAGCTTGCTGAGCCGTATGGACAGAGCCGCATCTACAAGAAAGCGAGTGGGTTATTGATAAAACATCTCGACTCTATATGTCATAAAATGATGGTAGCAGCGTTGAAATATTAAGTTACCTATTGGAGTTTATAGCGCGATTCCGAGGCCTTCAATAATAAATTGTGAAACTAATTATAATTTTATTAGTATCTAAGTAACTTTTGTAAGTAGGTACTTTTGTAGACTGACAGATCGTTAAATTACATATTTGACAACTACCATGATAAATTACTGTAAGACAAATATTTTTTGTAAGGCTATTTATAAAAAACCGGTTTATAGCCCTGAATGCGGGTTTGTCGCGTCGTCTCGTGACGCTACGGGGATGCGCGACGCGGCACGCGGGAAAGGCGCCCGTCGTGCCTCCTCGGAACGCGCATTCTTCCGCACATCGGAATACCAATGGCATATTATTATGTGTGATCTCGGCTCCTTATTGTGCAATACCTACCTATAAGTAACGCGCTACAGACTTCCACTGACATCTTATTTTACTTTATAGAGTCCGATCACGTTTTGACAAGAATTATTCAATATCAAATTCGATCCGATAAAAAACTATTAGATGGCTGTGCTCTCTGTTTGGAGATCCTTAGCCAAATAATTAGCGCGGGTTTAGATAATTCATATTAACGCATATGTCTGAAATCTATCAATTGATTTCGATTTATATTCTGCTGATTGACGAACAATCATGCCTTGTGCCGTTTATAGACTCTACATCGTATGTACTGATGTGACCCTTCGAACTTAATCGACCATACATATTTAATTGTGAGTGTCATTATGATGGCATTTCGATCCAACAGAATGCAAAATATAAATTTTCTTAGCAATCTTCTTAGGTAGAATTCATGACTGTGTATTTTGAATTTTACTGATACCTAAAACTGATTTTTCTATTATTGTTTTTATTACGTAGCACGGAACCCTAGAATAATCATGATATTATTTTACTGTATTAAATGATATAGTGCAAATACTTGTACTTTTTTAAATTTCTAATAATTTAAACGACGATTTTATTCTCGTTACATCTACAACCTAATGCAGGATGCTGATCGACTTTAAAACAATTTAGGCGCTCCTCCCATAATCGAATCGCTGGGTACGAGCGTCGCCGAGGCCCGTATTCCACCACAATTACTGAACACAAACTCATTTATGGCTGTAAAACGTTTTTATCGTCTCTACTAGGCAGCCAGCATTTAGTTTTTATTTTATTTACATTTGTAATGACCAATATAATTATAACGCTTTTATCGTTCCATATCAAATTCCGTCCATTTGTATTTTTTTTTATCTTAACGTGGAATTTGTTTAATGAAAACATCGTAGTAGACCGCGGGCTAGAGACAAGACTCGTCAATGACGGTTATACGTTACAGTACGCAGCTATTTTCAAAATTTAGAATTTTGTACTTCAAAACGCTGGGTACCTACTGCAGCTCAATATGGACATTCGTGTCGCTTAACACTAGGCTAGCAACTTGTATTATAAAAAATAAAAAGTTACACGGCAAACACTAGATTTGCTGTAGTTTCATAGAGTTGCGTCACATTTAGATATTGATGTATAATTCTATGTTTACGTCAAATTCTAATATCGTTATGAAAAATCTCTTTACTTTCTACAATCTCATGAACAGGGTTCCACGGAAAAATAAATATTATGATAACGTAGGAAGATATCATCATAGCCTCAGATCGTGGCAGAAGGTTGTATATAATATAGGGATGTGCGACATATTTCAGGTCATTTTCAATCTCTCTTTATCAGCAACAGTTTTAACCTCATGAGGGTAATTCATTTATAAAATTATTACGAGGCCGATGTTGAAAATGTTTAGAAAAGGCCGCTGTAGACGACGTGATGCTCCGCTATTCCTTATCGGTATTAGTGGGTACACTAATGTTATTAGTTACTTCCACTCTGGTAGTTTTCTTATGACTTTCGCAGCAAAATAATGATAAATCATACTTGCATTTGAATCATTGCTGCAACACTAAACTTTTCTCTATCTTTTTTAACCCCCGAGGCAATAGAAGGGTTATAAGTGTACAAACTGTGTCTGTCTGTGGCATTGTAGATCCCAAACGATGCAACCTATTTTAACGAGGGCTTTGTATTCTTATATTTATAAATATTATGATTTGAGACCTACATTACAGTTACATTTTTCAAGTTTTAGATATCCAATTAATTTGGTCCTTGACTACATTATTTTTAGTCTGAAACTAAATAGAAAGTTGTTAACTATAAAGAGAGTTAAACATATCTACAGTACAGTTTCTTGTATAATTATCTTCGATATTTATATTATAATCTTTATGTAATATATAGTACAACTGTTTTTCAAATAAATAAAATAAAATATATATGATAGGTATACTTCAAACAAGTACCAGTTATTCCATTAAAATGATAAGTAATGTTAATAATTATGCCTATAAGTTATTCCTTTCAAATCGAAATCAAATTTTATCAAGATATCAACTGACCTAATTAAGAAAACGCAGATAACCAAAGCAAAATAGAGCGTCATAATTTAATATGGAACCATTATGATTCATAGGAAGTGTTCAATAAATATCGAAGCAATAAAAGGTGAACTCGTTGTGGAAGAGAAAATAGACTCGTTGAAATCTAATTTCGCGTAACCATAACGGGCAGGCACTCAAGTCCGATGAGCCATCCGCGACAGACGCTCCGCTCATATCAATTTCTTAATTGAGGCGGCTTCTTCGCTCCAACGCTTCTTCTGAAAACCTCATTGCCTTCGTCGCCTCGCTGCGGACATCTACACCAACCGTTCCCGGTTAACCGTATAGCTCTCTTGCTTTCAATGCATCTACTTTTAATTTATAACGTTAAAAAGATGGCGATTTTGTGTGCGTGTGGGTTGAGGAGCCATTTTTTAAGTTAAGAATAATTTGCTGATTCTAAAACATAATGGGTTTGTCGAAAATAATCGGTAGGTAAGTACTAATCCGATGAAGTAAATGGCTAATCATTTCAAATGTTAGAAGTAAAGACACACAAGTATTAGATCAATCTATCTTAAAATTATTAGTTTTGTTTTTTCACGCAATATGTTGCTTAAAAAATCTAACTTACTTATAATGGCGGCTTTAGGGTGGGGCGAATTGGGCAACCGCATGAAGCCTCGCGCTTATACAATGTCCAACTCCGAAACTTTTTTTTGATCACCACCAGGTTTTCTAACGCATCTGAAGCATCCTATTAACTACGAAATGGTTGAAATCCGGGACCATTTTTCTGCCGCCATTAGAGTTTGTTAAGGCCGGCATTGCTTACCTAACATAAACCTTCTTAAAGTAATCCATTCTCGCCTTCCGTGAAAATTATATGAAACTCTTCAGCTCTGTTGTAAAAAAAAATCAATATTTATACTATTTATTTCTACTCTTATAATATACGAGTACACAGATGCATGCTCATGAGTTATTAGAAATATTAACACCAGCTGTTCTCCCGGTAGTAAGAGTACAAAATACTAGATAAAGACTACACTTAGCTAAACGTCCCATAATGTGACAGGTAGAAAATAGAAACGGGAAATATTATAACGAAAAAACTATATTTTATTATATATACAAACGACATTTATTAAAAATTATTTATGTAATCATAAAACATTCTATGCTCAAGTGGTAACTGACTTTGCTTTAAAAAATTACCTGAAAGTCAATTATTCGTAAAATATTGTATTTCTTCTTATAAACAAGTTAACAATATTTTAATGACTTCTACAAGACAGATTATACAAGTTTAATCCGTTCCGTGTGCTATTTAGAATTAGTGTTGTTCTCAGCGTCTTGTATTTTTGAAGATCCGTCATTCTCATATACCTGGCCGATATAATACGGCCCTTCATTGCACTTGGGTCCATCACATGAAAAATTATCAAATTCACAATATTCTCCCAATATTACCTGGAAAACGCAATGAAAACTTAAATGGAAGTACATAATGAAAAAGTATTTAAGTCATTACACGAAAGTCGTAACTGGAAGTGGCCATTTTCATTAAAAGGTAATCTTAAAATAAGAACTCAAAAGTGCTTTCTTCGTCGATTCAATAAAATGCTAACTACCTAATTGTAGTTATAGATACGCTACCAGAGAAAGATATTATACTTAAATATACCAATAGAACATAGCTCAATAATTATAGAATAATGAAATTCGTTGAAAAAATTATTAAAATGAGCGGTATATTTCTTTTATCTGTAATAAACGCACAAGTTTTGAAATAAAATAGTAAAGAATTACTCCTTTATGGTATCTATTTTTTAATATTTATGTTATATTCAATTAGTTATAGAAAAAACGACGAGACAAGCTTCCCGCTCGCTGATGGTAAGGGATACGACCGCCCATAAACAGTAGAAACGCCGACCAACACATAGGATTACCAAGTATTGTTTGATATTTCATTGCGCTCGCCATCCTGAGACATGAGATGTTAAGTCTTATTATGTCCACTAGTTACAATGGCTACAATACACACCTTATACGGTTGGTGTGATTATTTTTATGAAATTAATATAGATAACAAGTAGATACATATTATTATGTATATAAGTTTTCAAATTTTCGTTGGCAAATAGGCCCGGAAATACGAAATTCGATGTTGGAATTTTTATTTTGATCTGTGTCATTAAAGAGGAAATTCAGTCTTCATAAAATTTGCTGAGCTGTAGTGGGCGGTATTAGTTAAGTATAAGCAACGGGTTGAAAGTTACACAAGTTCATTATAGATGATGAACGACTACTTGCACCAGTCATTTGACAAACTTATAATAACCTAGCTTTTGCCTGCGGATTCGCCCGCGTTTAAAGCTTTTCCGGGATAAAAAGTAGCCTTAGCACTACTACTACATACTGCCTCAGCCATAGCACTCGGAAGTACTATAGCTTCCTATTAGTGAAAAAACAAATACAAAATCTATTTATTAGTTCCGAGGTTAGCGCAGGCAAACAAACAAACAACCTCTTTATAAATATTTATATAGATTGAAATGTACCTTGGCCGGCTGATCTTCGTAAGTATGGCAAACACATTGGCCACATACGCAATCTCCCCGCCCGGAACATTCGGGTCCATCAATAACACCTGGTGGGAAGCATTTCTGTTCTGTGTTTCCCTTAGCGCATGAGCATTCAGCGTTCTCACTAATACTGACTGAAAAACGTTCCTTTTTTAAACGAGGTTTTTATATTTCTTTATGTAAGATACAAAAAAACCGCTAAAATTAAAATATATAGGTGTAGTCTTTTTTTAAACATTTTGTTGGCTAATTTGTTTCCTGCTAGGTCTCCACTTTTGTTTACAAGCGCAAAATTTTGGCAATAATTACTAATAAATGTTGTCATTAAAAATAAAACTAATATAAACTGTGTAAAAATTCCCAATCTAAGCACGTTTAATTATGCGAGCAATCTGTGCCTAAATTACGTTTCTGCCACACAGAGACCAACTCATGTATTAACATCTTGTTTAGGTATAGGTTTTATGATAAAGGGATTATGACAGAATCATGTCACTGACACCACTAAGTAAGATAAGGCTAAGTAGCAAATTTTCAATGCAAATTGGAAAAAAAAATGTAATGAATATCTAATTATGTAGATGAATGATATATAACTTACAACCGTATTCATTGAATTCGATCGTACTATTCTCGCAGAAACCTTTGTTCATCGGCAGTCTGTTAGAGAAACATTGTTTTTTCGTCTCACACCAGGAACAATGCGATAACTTTAAACATTCAAAACAGGAGGTTTTTATGTTGCACACCCAATGTTTGTTCATCACAAAGGCAGGTCTACTTCTCGCAGTAATAGTTCCGATGAATAAACACAATAACCAAATCTGGCTTTTTAATACCATTTTTTATAATCTAATTTATTTATTTTATTAACTAATTACAATACCCGCGCCTATACGACTCCGTTACTATTAGCCATGACTTCTATATCATACTCATTCAAGTAGCACAACAGATAACCTTTAACTTCGTTTGTTGTAGCCAGTAGCGCAAATAAATATCTGTTCTCGTTTAACGTAACATAATATGCATTAAACAATGTTATAAAAAAAACGTTTGTTTCTGATCCGCACCATAGGTTACTGATGAAGTGATGACGTAGATAGTTATTATATTCATATTTGTAATAAAATACAGTCTTTGGGTGAATAATACGTTTTAAACAATAGGTATATACCTGTCAGTGGTGTAGGAAAGGCTCTTGCTGCTCAGGATGGACATATAATTTGGGACCGCAAGGAATGCCATCAGGCGAGAGCAAAAATAATGGTAATTTCAAGAAATAACGCGCCCCCGCGTAGCAACTCGTAAATACCTCAATAATAAAACAGAAACAATTTTTTTTTTCAATTTTTGTTCCTTTGCCCTTCCCCTAAAAAACTACGGTACGCCACTGACCTATGTATCTATAAGCTTTAAAACAATTTATACCTGTCTATGAGAAAATCTACCTACTGTTCAATAACGAACAGCTTCAGCTATAAGCCCGCATGAAATATCGCGGGTAAAAGTTAGTTAGGCGCAGCGCGGCATACCGGCATACTGTTCGTTATCCATATAATATAATAGTTTGCAGAAGGCCTTCGTTTGGGACCTTGAAATATTTCATACACATCCACGCCTTTTATTCCCAAATGGATAGGCAGAGGCGCAACTGGTGCACCTACTTTTCCGTCGTGTTTTTTCCGTCCCATGATGTGACAGGGGATAGCCTATCATCACCTTATCAGCCACAAATGCTAGGCTCCGGGCTGATACTAAGTAGAAAAACCCAATATCACCTCGCTCGTCTCGTTGATCGAACCCCAGACCTCAGAACTGTAGTTACACCACAAAACAAAAGCACCATCGAAGCAAATATTACAAATAAAAAAAATATGGTTTATTTTCTTTTTATCGCCTGTCCCTACTTCTTGAAAACCACTTTTTCCTAATACTCAGTTTGGTTTATGATAAAAGTAGTTCGTAACGATGTAACGATGAGCGTATCTAATGGCGCCGCGCCGCGCCGCGCCGGTGCGATGTGGATCTTTAGCTACCTAACAGTTTCTAATTCCATACTTAGAAGGGTACAATACAACCGCATTGTTTCAATATCCTTTACTGGTGGATTCATGTAAAATAAGGACAAATCAAGTCGATGCTGTATATAGTGATGAAAACAACGCAAGCAAACTAATTTTCAGATTTCATAAATTATGGATTAAATTGCTTAGTCAAAATTGTACTTAGGTACCTACATAAGTAAAATACAAAGTATCGCTCTCATCACCCGAAGTCATCCGATGTCAGTCGCTAATAAACTAAACACGATTAAATTGGTTTCCATAGTTCCAATCAAATCATTATCAGGTACCAGACCTTTCCCGTTATTGCTTATCACCGGAAATAAGTGTCCTGATAAAATTTATTTGTTTCAAAAATAAAGCAAAACACTACAAAATCATAAAAATTATTGTGTGATTAAGTTTTATCTAAGTACTCACTGCTCAGGGGATTAAAAAAACAGTCCTAATAAATTTCCTACCCAAACAGCTCACGACTCAGGTATTTTGAATTTTCTACTGTTTTTGTTATTATTATATGGCTACAAGCACCGAGTTGCTGTGCTACGCCAAAATTTTCTACTTGGTGCCACAATTTCAAACTAGAGTTGTGTATGATTATAGGATAACAACCAAATCTATTCAAATAAGTCGAATGACATAAAGCTAAGTGAATCGATTGGAATCAGTTTTTTGTTATTTATTCTGTCCATGGATTAGTATCCAAAAAATGTATGTATGCGTCTGAAGGACTAGTGTCCTTCAGACGCATACATACATTGAATTAGTTAGTCACTAACCACAGTTGCCAGACGGACGGGGTTTCCCAGATATCGACGGATTTAATGCTTTGGCGAGGGATAACTTTAGTTTTAGGGGAATTTAAAAGGAGTCATCTGGCAACTATCTTACACAAATGACAAATTTCAAAATATGAAGTTATTTGACAGGACAATAATTGTGTATGTGTATGTATGTTATGTATGTTGGTTTTACACTAATTATTTACTCTAATAAAAATGGAAAACTATTCTAAAGGGAAGAATGTCGAAGAGGAATTGCAGCGTGACAAAATACCTATAAAAGATTTACCAGAGAATTTCCTATGGATGCAAGTAATAATTTTAAAACAAGATTTATGAAGTATTTTTAGGTTTTAACAAATTTCCTTGGTAGCTTTAGTTATTTTAAGTACGCAGTGGATTAACGTCTCCTGGGTTGGATATTTCTTCTCAGCTCAGCGCGGTATCTGGAATAGTGCTCGGTAAATAGCAATACGATCTTCCTCGCATCAATATAAAACTTCAGGGAAATTAAGACATGGGTTTAGGATAGCTTTAGCTGAAAGTAGATCCATAATCACTTTTGTCTAACTCTGTAAAAAGCATGATGCTACACATTTCGATAATTTAGTAATTAATGGATATAAATATCATTTTTAAGGTTAAAGGTGGCAGTAAGATGACAAATTTGTTATCACACGCGACTGGTATCCTACAAGACAAGGCAGCTACAGCTGTCGTATGGAGTGGTGCTGGAGTTGCTATTCCTAAAGCTATATCTTGTGCTGAAATACTAAAAAAACAGTTTTCTATTGAGTATCAAGTAACTAAACTGTCATACAAAAAGTGAGTATTGATTATAATTTATAATATTAATTTAAATACAAATAGATTCTCAAGTTAATATACAAAAGTAGCTTAAATCCATTCATTTTATTTTCTATTCCAAATAGACCATCTTGAAATCTAGATGAAACCTACTTATGTACTGTAATTATGAAAATAAATTTATGTTTGTTTACATTTTATGTGAAATGTATTTATTCTATATCTATGATTTAGAATGATGATTCTTACATTAATAAAAATATTGTACTTGTGTTTGTAGAGTAGAAGAATATTGGGAGCCTAAAGTGGATGGTCTTGAAACTCTAGTTGTTAAGCGACAAATACCATTAATTCACATATTACTCTCCACAGAAGCAATACCTGACTGTAATCAAATTGGGTATGTTTTATGACTTTTATTTTAAATACATCAAGTATAGGAAATTCCATCAGGTTCTACAAGTATTTTTTAAATGTATGTCTCTGTTTATTAGGTACTTGTAATTTACTTAATATTTAATGTGGTGTCTGCATTTGGACAATTTATTTTAGTTATGTATTATGAATGTAGTGTTACAAAATTGCTAAAGAAGAGCCTCAATACCTATAAAATTAGCTTCTACACATATTGCCAGATATTCTGTGATTAAGTTTTGTATCCATTATGCACAAAAAACTCACTTCTGTAAATGATACCACTATATAGATATGTTAAACCACATGAACAGGATTAACAGCATAAATAGTTAGCATCTGGCATTCATTTGATTTTTTAGAAGTGTATTCTCACTAATTAAATTATATTGATATTATCCTTTTTTTTCCACAAGGTATCAAACTCTAAGTGGTAAGAAATTTTGGCAAAAAGAACAGACACAAGACAGAAAACAGCAACAATCTTACAAGTCTAAGAAACAGAAGCGAAAGAAAAATGAATGAATAAATGCTACCAAGAAAATTAAAACACTAAATTGAATGTGTTTTTCACTAAAAATACCTATTCATATTTAGACCTAAACATCATTGTGTTAGGGAACTGCTAAAGTATTCCCCCCAGTCCAGGGTTTTGTCTCCCGCGAGACATTAGAGCCAAAATGATTATTATGAGCTAAAACATGCTACAAAAGAGAAGGCTTGTACGTAGTAGTCTAGAAAGACGGGAACTATACCTAAAAGATCAGGGATTGATGGCGTAGTTCGATTAGGTATGGGATACATCTACCGCTCCGAGGTCCTAGCTTCAAATTCTGGATTGAATAAAAAAAAATATTGGGATTGGATTTTCCATCTTAAAATTATTTAAAAGTAGCTTGGAGCCAGTAAATTGAGCCTCGGAAAACACGTAAAATCATTGGTCCTGCGCCTGATTACCCTCCTGTCATGTAGGATTACCTCCTAACCGGACTTCGAGATTGAAGGAATAAAGAGTACACCTATGTATTATGCACACATCTAGCCACTAGAATATCTTCTTCAAACTCAGCTGATCTCGTTTGACATTGGCCGCCATGGCCGAAATTAGGCTAAGGGGATTCATTCAACTCATAAATTAAACAAAACATAAGTATAATATATAAGAACTCTATTTCTATCCACTGAGATACTGCAATTAAATAGACATCCATACAATGAAATCTAAAGTACACATTTTTGTTAATTTTACAATAGCTTTCTACATAATATCTAATACATTAGATATAGTGAACCACAATAATGTTATACTAGAAACTACAATTTACTTAGATAAAACATTATTTAAATTGGAATATACTCTATTTTACGTTCACCTATATTTCATAGTATAGGTTTTTTCCATTTTGACACTTCAACACTTATTGTGTTTCAATAAGTCCAGTCCCCTTTCACTTAAGGGCTTGTTTGTTCAAATAAATTATTGAAATATTATTTTGTCGTTCGTCTGAGATATATAAATGTGTATGACAATACACATTTATTTCTTGTAACCTCATGCTTCTGATTCACCCACTGCAGGTGTTATAGGCACCTCATCGTCAAGTTTTGGCAAAATCAAAATATCCTTTGAGATTATTGCATATTTTGTAACAAAGAATGTAAATCTTTTGCATAGATGTGTCTCCTTTTCAAATGCATCAAATATTGCACGGTGATGGAAATATGCATGGGAGAAAATCCTGTAAACCCTTCTGCAAACAGATCCCAATTTTGCCACTGATGATTCCTTGATACTTACCCTGAAATAAATATATGAATATTTATTAAAAAGTGGAGTAACGGAAATTTTAACTGAAGTACCTGTGCTTACTCTAGAGGGTATTTTATGGATTTGAGTAATTTTAATTTTTTTACAAATACTATAACAATGGATTAGACATTGTGTTCTTTAGCTGAGAAACTGCCTAATTGTATTTGGACATACAAGAAGTGCATGTAGCATGTAGGTGAGCAATATTTATAATTGTATTTATAAGTACATAGTAGGTGCCGTCAGACACAAAAGTAGCTGAACAAATTAAAAATTTCAAAATTGTTTTATCAACAATTGTGGCTGATTGTACATAATATAATATAGAATTATCAAGAGGTGTTAATCAAGTGCATAGAGTACTATAAATTTTGTGCATTTAAACCATAGCCTTTTAACATGTTAACTGCAGCTTACATGATAGTTATGCTATTTGGGGTGCAACACACATGCTGCTAGTACACAATTTGAGTATTCCTGTCTGAGCCAGTCTTATTCACTTACATCACAAAATAAAAAATCAGTACAAAACAAAATATCCCATAAGCGGTTCACCTCACTGTTAATTTGCAGATTCGGTACTGTCAACAAGTTAAAAACAATCTTACATCTTATAGTGACCCAAAATTATTAAATCATATTTATACCTGCTTGGGAAATATTTATTGCTATTCAACAGACAAGCAGCTCCATCCAATGTGTGCCTGGTATAGTCAATAGCGGGACACTCCTTAGGTGTTTTGTGAGCTGCACACAGAAATATCCATTGTTCTGTTGCTGTCATTTGTGTGCAAGTCTCTGGTTTACATTCACTTTGTAATCTCACTGCTAGACCATTCAGTTCCATACAAAATTGTCTAAAACATTACAACAAACATATAAATTGTAAAGCCTAAGTGATATGAGAAAAATAAATTCAGTAATATAATGACATAAAATTTCACTATTTAAATTATATCAACCTCAACCTCAAGATACTGTAGATTGGCAAAGTTATGTCTAATCCTGAGATAGTTTTATCTAGGGACGAGGAGCTTTTTTCGCCAGTTACCACCAATCAATTGTTGATTTAAGCAATGTTTGGCCTCATAATAACACATTTGAACCACCAATACTTAATATTTCAATAAGATTAATTTTCTAAAACTATGTATTTGTAAGAATAAGCTGGGATGTTTACATTCTGTCTGCAATTTTTCTTATTGGATTGTAATATTAGAAAGCGCAGAGATATATTTTGGCATTAGGTTGGGTTTTTATAGACCAGATCCCCTATTCAGAAGACATTTATACTTACCGCAAATGCTCGTATTTCCATACACCTTCATCCTGAGCCTCAGGCATTTTTAAAATAGCTTCAAGATTAGAAGGGTCACGCCGAATAGTTTGTTGTATGAATTGTTGCACTGCCAAAGTGCTATCCATTTCTTCAAAAAGCTCATCGGGCCAACGGCAAAAATCCTGAGAGAAATGTAGTTATTATGTGAATTTAAGGAAAGACCCTAGGTTGGCTATAGCAAACTATTTGGAACTTAATCAATAAAAAACCACAATACCTTAGCTTTAGAACCAGGCCGATTGCGCCTCAATATTTGTACTCCATCCGCCATTTTCATTAGCTCTAAGTAAAATTCTGCAAATTCCTATACACAAATTATGCGAGATTCTGGCTTTTGGGTTAAGTTACAAATAAGAAAAATCCGATCGAAATTAACATAACACTTGTTTTTACAGTTATGAACAGTTATGAAGTTGAAGCAAAAGCCATGAAAGTGAAATAATAATAAAGGCCTCTGCCTAGTGCCTTGTATTCGGATTTGGAATTTGGTGGTAACCGGTATTCGATATTATGTATTCGAGTATCGATATATTTTTACGTAATAATCAAACCTATGATATTTCAAGTATCGAATTTATGTCCAGTTATTTATAGATACACATAATTTGTTTTAAACGTTACGCATTAGTTATCGTTGTAGTCTACAATGCCTATTCATGTAAATTCGCAAGTAAAAAAATGTTCTCTTGGGCGCCGAGCTATATATTACATTGTTATTCATTTCATATTTAAATAATACAAAAGAAATGGGTTTTGTGCATATTCTAATTCTTTTAGAACAAGTAAAGTAAGAAGCCCCCATTACAGGGAATTTGAGTTTATTTCGTTTTAACAATACTGGCCTGCAATGCTGTACCGTACTTGGCTTCAACGTTGGGCCCAACACTATTGTTCAATGTTAAATCGAAAATGTTTGCATTTCCTCAACGCTGACGCAAGAATTAGGAGTTGGCCATCGCATGTCTGTTTTATCAAAGGAGTCTACCTCAGCATTCGCGATTCGTCCACATTTTGGCGCCAGCATCTGTCTTGTTATTACAGGCATCAAGTATTTAGGTGGAGTAGATATAATCATAGTCTCTGCGTTGAACGATAATGTCATCGTCGACCGCAAAATTCCCACCCGCATGACCAAATGAAAAATTAAAGCAATTTCGATTACTGTATCGGACATTCATACGTTGCATTGACCAGACTTAATAATATTATGATAATAGACGTGTGGACGGCTCATGAAACTACCTTTCTAATATTGGCACAATCATTGGGGCTAACGTGAGGGACAGGCCAAAGAACTTAAATAAAAAAAAACTTAACAGGTAACAGGAACAGAAAAAAGTCACAATGCACGTGACGACGCGACATTTACGATTCGCACAAAAGATAGCGATATCTCTTCTACGAGGCCAGTATTGTACATTATAATATATGAATTTATATGAATTAATGTCTCATTTCTTTACCAATATTATTTGTTTTTACATAATAAAGTAACATGCACGAGATATTGCGACTTCCCAATTTTACTCCAAGATTTTAAATTCCCCCTTAATTTTGGGGGCAGCCCCTCAGAACAATGACAAGCAGGCAGCCCCGTTGTCTGGTAAATGTGACATCAGGCGTAAGCTGTCAACTGAAATTTGAAAGCTGGCATAAGAATTTTTGACAGTTCAAACTTATATCGGAAATATTATTATTATAGTTTATATTTATATTTTGTCTCTGATGAGTGGCAAAATAAATTTGTGTTTTATAAACAGCTGTAAATTAGTACTGCCATTGTTGTAAATCTTAGTCGCATATAATTATTTAAAAACTATGTAAATTAAAGCAAAAAAGACTAAGGTAACTGAATAAAACCGATCTTTTAATGTCGTCAAAAGAGAAGACTTAATGCCATTATTGTGTTTCTGATATTTGATAACAAAGAAAATAAAAAAAAACTATTAAGAAGAGGATCGTATTATGCGCATTAATAAACATGATTAAAAACAAAATGTTTTGCAAAATAGTTTTCTTAATTGTTATAAGTGCAATAACAGTCAATAGTGCGTCTGTAAGTGATATGACCGAGAGTTCGTTTGGAAGAAACACTGAAGGAATCATAGCTGCCTTCGGGGATTTCAACTCGGACGAATTGACTGATGCTTTCGTAATCCAGAATGCGTCAAACGTTGAAGTATACCTTGCATATGACAAAGAACCATTCTTGCGTCCTTCTATTTATGTGTGCAATTTTAGTGATTTTATTATAACTAGCATTGTGCCTGGTGATTATGACGGCGATGCTTACATGGACATATTGTTGACAACGCAAAATATTGTAAATGGAACACCCAATTACCATGACGTGAGAATTTTATGGGGTGGTATGCCCACCTTGAATTGTTCAGATGCACTCTTAGTCAAAGTAACCACCTTTGGCCAACCTTTAGTCATGGACTACAACCGTGATATGATTTTGGATTTATTTGGTTTAAATACTGATCATGAAAGAGTGTTTTGGATATTTGATAAGGCCAGAACTACTCTCGAAAAACCAATGGGCTTAGATACCCTATTTAATGAAATAAAGTTGCCACACTCTCATTCTTTCTTGGATGTAAACAATGATGATGCTGCAGACTTACTAGTGACCACAACAACAGATATTGAAATTTGGTTGAGTGATGAACCAGAAGGGTTTAAGTACAATAATAGCATTTCATTACTTGTTGGTCATGCAGCAATGTACGGACAAGCTTTGTTTCTTGATGTTGCACTCTCAGGACAATTTTTCCTAGTAATACCTACTTGTTATGATATTGAATGTATGAACAGTACTATACTAATACACGACAATCAGCAATGGCATGACTTGCAAGTGGACTTCAATGATGGTAAAGGGACATTGTGGCGATTTGCTCCACCTAGAAATGATACATATTTAGATACTATAACAATGAGAAGTGGAGACTACAACATGGATGGCTATCCAGATATACTAATGACCCTTAGTCCTTCAAACAGCAATGAGACTAGAGTTTTTCTCCTTCACAATGTCCCTTGCACTTTACCTGGTTGTAAATTCTACAGAACGTTTGAAGTGCAGTGGGACAAATTTGATTCATTTGGCAATAGCATTGTGATGGCAACATTCTATGATTTCTATATGGATGGTGTTTTAGACATAATTTATGTGAAAAAAAATTACACTACAGATAAACACACTATGCATTCATTTAGAAATGAACTTGAATATGATACAAATTTCATAAAAGTGATTGTTGTTACCGGGTTGACTAATCCAAAGATTCCTGTTATCAACACAACTTTCTATAATAGAAAAGTTACTTTTGGTGTGTATTTCTTTTATGATAATTGTTTGCTGAGGCCATAGTTTTTGAATTATTTTAATCCACCTTTCTTTTTTCTAGGTACTAACTTGCCAGGACCGAAAATTGGATACAACACATGGTCACAGGAAGGAACATACAGAACTGGAGTTTGTGCACAATTGCCTCAGTCAGCATATTTTGCTTTACAACTTCCTTACTCTATATTTGGCTTAGACCGAACACCAAATTTTGTTGATTCATTAAATGTTGGTTTGTCTGGCTTCTCTAAGAGTTGGACGCAAATCATACCAAATTCACAGATTGTAGTAATTCCAGTTCCACCTAATGACCCTTCTCAATGGAAAGCTAGATTGTTTGTAACACCTAGTAAAGTAATTCTGAAAAGTGTTTTTGTATTAACTGCAATTATTGTTGTAATAACAGGTTGCGTTTTGTATTTGCATTGGAAGGAGAGAAATGACAGGCAAGACATTATTGAAATTGATGAAAAAACGTATGTTAAGATTTGATGTGTAGCAGTAAAAGTGGAGACAATCAATATGACGTGATATAGGCAATATGATATCTAAATTTTCCATGGTTTATGTGATGTATCACAGATGTATATTTGATTCACTTTTGTCGACTGTATAATATATGGCGAATGCACAATAGAAATTGTACTGTAGGAAAAGTCAAGGATAATATGCTAAGACGCCGGGATTAGGGCGACCTACAGATGTTTGGGGACATGAATCTTCAGCTTTTCGCAGTATCACCTTAGTCCATTGAAATGTTACATTTTTTAGGCCTTACCTTGCGTTTTTTAGAGGACGCAATTTTATTTTTTTGAAGTGTAGGGGGGGTCAGTCTAAAACTAAAACCAAGTTTGTAGGGTCGCCACCCTTGTCCCACGGCCGCCATCTTGAAAATAGGGGTTGAAATGGTTTTTACGATGTATCTCTTAAACTATTTATCTGACAAAAAAAAATTATAAACATTTTTTGTTGCAAATTAAATTCTCTACAACTTTGGTCTAGTAACTTTTGTCGTAGAACTATAAATAAAAAAGTTATGAGCGAAAATGTTAAGAAATTCAATGTTAAGCAATGTCCATTGCAACGTCATCAGAACGTGTGTTTATAAGGTTCACAATACTTTTTTTGTACTCTCATTAATACCCAAATACCCAAGGGACCATTAGGGAACAAAAGAACATCTGCCTGCTATTATTATTATTATTTCTAACCTCTGTTGTTGTAAGAATAGCTGATAATATTATGTTGAAGTTGTCGTTCAACTTATATCTTTTAGTTGTGCTACATATTTCTGTACGTGCGGATGTATTTTATTCTGTTTTTAATTGTGAAGACGATTTCGAATGATTTTAGACACGATTTTAACTTTAGTGAAAACTATTTTTTTTTTTATTAGCATTTTGACTTTTATAAGACTTTTAAAAGTCAAATTGCTAATAAATAACTTACTTACTACAACTTCAACACAATATTATCAGCTATTCTTACAATAAGAGAGGTTAGAAATAATAATAATAATAGCAGGCAGATGTTCTTTTGTTCCCTAATAGTCCCTTGGGTATTTGGGTATTAATGAGAGTACAAAAAAGTATTATGAACCTTTTAAACACACGTTCTGATGACGTTGCAATGGACATTGCTTAACATTGAATTTCTTAACATTTTCGCTTATAACTTTTTTATTTATAGTTCTACGACAAAAGTTACTAAACCAAAGTTGTAGAGAATTTAATTTGCAACAAAAAATGTTTATAAATTTTTTTTGTCAGATAAATAGTTTAAGAGATACATCGTAAAAACCATTTCAACCCTTATTTTCAAGATGGCGGCCGTGGGACAAGGGTGGCGACCCCACAAACTTGGTTTTAGTTTTAGACTGACCCCCCCTACACTTCAAAAAAATAAAATTGCGTCCTCTAAAAAACGCAACCCCAAATGTAACTCTTCAATGGACTACCTATACTCATGTTAAATGAATAGAATATCTCACAGGCCTTAAAAAAAATACATAACACCATAGGCCCAATTTTAAAACTAGGATATGAAGAATGATTTTTTTGTTGGTACCTGCTGTTCTTCTGTACACGATCCGAGGTTTTCTAGCAGATTTTTTCTTAGAATAATATATGTGCACATTTAGGTCATAAAAAATATTTTAATTATAGCCAAAATCAGAAAAAAAACGATAATTTAATTTGGCCACCTATTTTACTGTGTTACACATTGGATTTGTTATAACTTTTATCAAAATAATTAGGTGTAATATTGTTTTGTGTGTTTCAGAAATATAAATAAATAATAAGACTGTTAATAAATACGCCTTTATCTTGCAAAGCCAATGTAGATCCATACTTGCATATAATTCTTCTATATTTTATAGTCCACCTTCCCTTATCTTAAGTATGACGCATAATCAATGTGGCTTGATATTATTGACGGCCTCCTGCATTAATGCAGTTCTCTCGTGCGTTTTTAAGGTTGCCCCATCAAGGATCCGAACCCAAAACCTCCAGGTACATAACCAAAAAACAAAGACCAGCCCTACTAGCCTTATACATAATCCTTACTGGTTATATTCTCAGCTACCAGCACAAGTCAATGTAATGATAGGTTTCAAGTAATATAACTAAATAAAAAAACAGGTAAGTAAATACTAATAATCCCGGATCTCTAGATATGTAAGGATATTATAAAAAAAAAACGCTATAATATACCAACATTTTATATTTTTGGTGTTAAAATCATAAATTAAACAGGCAGTGTTGTTGCTATATATCACACACACCTTTATTTTTCTTTCTTTCTTTATATCTCTGTATGGTATAATACCCATTCCATAAAAAATCTTATCTAGAATGGCGGCTTGTACGTGCGTGGAGAGTACCTATTATAATTTAGTGTCTGTAATTATATAAGTGATCTAAGTGTTATTTAGAACTAATCATTATTATTCTAAGATGTTTTTATTACATAGATACGTTGTCCGAGCTCAATACTGGCAAGACGAAAGTAAGGTAATTGCCCGACTTAACGGCCAATGAGCGTGCGGCACTAACGTTGTTACGTAACTGTCGATATATATATATATCCTATTCTAAAGAATGTGTGCTGCATCTTTTTATTCCCTCTTCGAGCCAATTTGTAATTATATGTACAGGTACGTGAATATAGCAAATAGTGCGCCGTTTTTATGTGCCATTTTGTTAGTGTATGACGTGTCTATTTGTAAAACATCATTGTTATTATTCTTATAAATTGTTTTGACGTATCATAAGTGCAACTTTGTTCACCTACGTGATAAATAAAGTATTTTATTTTAATTAAACAAAGTGAAATTTCTTTCCTTCAAACAAAATATAGATCTTGTCCAAAAAATATTTTCAAGCCACATAATCATCATAAATCATAATATTTAAAGTATTCTCAGATCATATAAAACAGACGCACCATGTGTTTCTTCACGCGAACAAAAAATTCTATCACTACTGCATTGAAACTAGTACAATTTTACAATACCGCCATTTTAGATTAGTGTCCTTTACGGAAAATTGTAATTGAAATGTTCCATTTTCAAACAGACAGGCACTTGAAATCTGTTTATAATAAAAATATATGGTATACACTAAGATTCATGCAGGCTAATGTTATTTATAATGCTTTGATTTATGCTTATGTTTTTTATCCTTTTTCTTTTCCATTTTCTCCAACTTCCTGGAAACGAAAAATACAATGATCATTGATAAAAGCGGCGATAGCATAGTTGGGTGTGGAATGGATTACAGAGACAAATGTCCACAGGTTAAATTCCCAAAGACACACACTTTTGATTTTTATAAAATTATGTGTGTATTTTTTGTGAATTTCACTTACTTTAATGGTGATGAGAAACATTGTAAGAAAACCTGCATACTTGTGCAGCTCTCTATAAGAATTTTGAGGGTGTGTGTAGTCTACCAATCTGAAGTAGGCCAGCATGGAGGACAACGCCTAATGCCTCGCAGTAGTAAAGGCACGCGCCCAGCATGGGGACAGTGTATAATACAGGGCCGATATTATTATTATGTATTTGAATGACAGAAATTAAACATGAATTCAAATTTAGAGGCAACCGGGATATAAGTAGTCATAAAGAGAAATATAAGATTACAAGCAAAATATCACATACTTTAACAGTTTTTTTTTTTGTTTTTTTGTCAGTTGATTTATCAAATCCATCTCTGTGAGCGTTGATGTATCATGCTCCTCAATTTTTGTTGCAGAGAGAGGCAGAGCACCTGGTTTCATTACAAGTCCATTATCTCTCATTTGCTGCATGAGTGTTGGGACATCAGGTTTCTCTTCTTCTTCTTCTGGAGCTGATGTGGAAGCTTGAAGTGCTCTGGCCTCACTCATGGACAGTGAATACATTGAACATTCTTTATCTGTTGAAAAGAAATATAGATTACCAAATTACTGTTATACAATTTTAATTTCACTGACATACAAAGGAATATACAGCAAGTTAAAATAGACATGACTAAATAATATATTTAGCATATTTATGACATTACAATGTCAGGTACTTCATACATGCTCGTAAAGTTGCCTCCTCACTACTCCTGACATAAGGAATTTTATATGCTTAATCTAGTCTGAACAATCATTTATTTTTGGATAGGACAAATATAGTTATTACCTAGGGAGTCGCCAGGGGGAGGGCAGCTGCATCTCCCTAGAGATTCTAAAGTCTTAAGTCTTTGAATTGACTTAACCAATTCCATTCCTGATATTCCATATGCTGAATTATGCTCTGCCCCATGTTATCGTTAAAGCAGGCAAGAGGGAGTGGGAGAAGAACATATGCTCTCAACTTTACCTACAATTCATACTTTTCTCATCCTCCATATCAGGTTATCCCCCCTGGGCCATTGACTAGCGACGCTTTTGGTCATTACAACTTACCTGTATTAATATGTCCCCATTTATGACATTTAATGCATCTGACATTGCGAACCAAAATCCCAAACGGCTGGTCTCTGATTTCATTATCTCCTTTGCAGTAGCTCTCTCTAGGTGCATTATATTTACGCTGCCATTCAAATTTGTACTCCGGCTCGTTGTCTTCACGTTCCCTTTCTTTCTTCACACCAGGAGGTGGTTCATACATAAAATTTAAACTTAATTTATCTTTGCTTTCTTTACTCAGCAATGCTCTAGAAAGAAACATAATCTGTTCAATTGGGAAAATTTTATTCTTACTTGGAACCAAAAATATTAAACATTTCAATATTCATTTATAACTAATTTGCCAAACTTTAAAATTCATCTTTTTTCAACAATATAGTATAAGGAAAACATGCTCAGTGATCTTTATGTCAATATACATGTTAGTGCAATTTGACCTTATAATATAATTATTTAAGATTACATGTAATGTATTGGTAACAGAAGCCTCAGAAGATGAATTCTGTTTTAAGTTTTAGAAGGTAAAACTATTCCTTTAATTTTTTTACAAATAAAAATTAAATCTTGCAATTACTGTTGTATTACAAATCTAATAAACACTTTACTTGTTTTCATGTAATTCTTGTTCCTTTTCGTATTGAACACGTAATTCTTCTTGTTTTTTTTTGTATGCATCCGTTTTTTGCTCTGCCATCCAAACCTGGGACATATTATAATGTTAAATTACACAATATGAATTATACAATAACATGATTATAATAAGTAATAATATAAAATAGTAGTTACCCTTTTCAAGTTATCCCTTGAGGCAGGATGGAAGAACTTTTTGCACATGTAGTTATTAAAACCTTTACCCATTTTGTTAAATATGCACAGGCCTCAAGAACACAAAAGACTATTTGCGATAATTATTGGATAGAGGATAAAAATTAAATTATAACTCGCAAACCAAAATTCACAAAAACCTTGACAAAAACAAATGAATGAGGCAAAGGAATGAGTCCTGAATGCAGATTATAGCAAACATAGAGTAAGTAATATACTACGTCAGAATAAGTTAGAACCAAAGATAACTGACAAATTAAGGTACCAGGTCAAAAAGCCTAATACGTACTAGGTCTTCAGTCTTAGTCTGTTTATACACTACCTTTGAACGCAGTTTTAATTCTGAATGTAAACACAATCTTGCATAGAAGATAATTTACTTGCGTAACATCTATAGTAGTCTGTTTACTCCAAGAAGCTAAAATTGATTTCATTAAAATCTAATTATAGTTTAATACTGTTTAGTATAGACATTATTGTACCATTTAAGGAGTTTACTACAGCAGCAAAACTTTTTATAATAGTTGTTCTACATTTATAAAGTACTATAATGGACCAAAACTAGCTCAAGTGAACCAGTTCAAATGTGATCTGATTCAATTGAATACTTCCCTGTTATGAAATCATAACCGGGCTTAGACATTAGTTTTTCAGAATCTGAATACAGAAACGGAGTTAAAAATCTGAAAAACAGATGTTTGTCTGACTCGTTTTATAAATTTAGAAGTTTTGCCACATTCCAATTCGACATTATAAAGAAAGCTTTTGGTAATATTTATTTTAAAGTGAATAACAATTGAGTCGTTATAAAGAAACGTTTTTCTTACAAAATATTGACTCTTTATTTAGGAATAAATAAAATATGGATAGGAGATTATACTAGAGAATAGACAAGTAAATAAAAACAATAAAATATGGTGATATCAAATGTAGCTCACGGTTAATCGGCGGATTTAGTGCCAACACAGTTATTAATTTTAATTTTTAATTTATACTCAGCTCGAGGCCCCACGAAAGCAAAAAAAAAAATGACGTAAGGCCGGGAAAAAGTTCCCCGGTTTTAACTGTTTCGACAATAAGATTGTATTGTAAAAAAAGACACCGACTGAGGTACCGGGAGTTTGCCCGCTTCGCTTTCCCCTAACGTCGCCTCTGTCTATATTAATATATAAAGCCAAAGAACTTGTTTGCTTATTTGTATAAACGCGCAATATTTTAGTGGTTTTATATACATGCGACTTGCCGCAAGTCCTGAAAACTTAAAATTTGCAAAAGTTAGCTTGCCATGATTGTTTACATGGTAAAAATGTTTTTGAAAAAGTGCACTTTTTTTTTCTAAAATATGCTTACCTCACTTTACGAACAAAACAAGTATCGTATCGTATAGTGTAGCGAAAATGTATCGATAATGCGCAGAGCATAGTTCATTCTTCATTTGACGGAATTATTTCCTAATGGTACTAAGGACATGTACTATCACTACTTCTGCTAACTGCAGTTTATTTGACAAGTAGAAGTGGTTATGTGATGGTGGACGAAATGAGATTTTATTTGTGTACTTTGCAAAGGAACAAGTTTTTGCATTCGTAGTTGATTTCGAGTATAAAATCTTGTGAGTTTTGTGTTTTAACTTCAGAAATTGGTAATTAATTGTAACATTATAAAATACAGGTCAAGTTCTGAGTACCTACGACTTTCTATAAAATCAGTGTTAAAATTATACATAATTAGTAAAGCTCTTACTTTTCAGTAAATTTGTGATCAATACTGCACGAGGCACCAAGCCGAAAATATTTTTACCTATCTAACATTATTTAATCACAGAATGTAATGTAGAGTACGCAAATTTATTTTTGTCATATTTGTAATTATGTATTTCGTTATCTATCTATAAAAGGTAATTTGTTCTGTCCTATCACTACTTACTTACACAACTGTATCACGCTAGCGGTTAATCCGGATTCACAATCCATTACAAGTTATTGTCATCAGTGTGTTGCTTAATGTTTTACACATTCACAGTGTTTTATCATCACATTGATGTATTTTTAGAACTCCACCTACTATGCTATTGCTTGATTCCTTTGTAAACATTTTTGAAGTTTATGTTCAAGTGAAATGTCATAAAGAAAGTGGTTTTGCAATTGAGTGACTGTTTTATTTGTGAAATATGATTTTATGAAGTGGACTATCATACTCCTCCCCAGGAATATTTGGCATTAATGGTGAGTATCAAAATATTATGTTCACAATTCAACTGAAGGCATTTCCTACTGTTTGACAATTTGTTGTGTTACTAAGATATCAGTATTTTGTTTGTGTAATTATTGGCCTATAATATGCCTGGAATTGCAATGATGAATCATTTGTTATTCTGTAGGTGCCTGAGTTCAATTTTGTAGAATTAAAGGGTTTGAGGTAAATTATTCACACATGAGGCGGGTTTAAATTTTAAGTCATTGACTTAATTTGGAGATTTTTATGCATTAATTTTATATGCATATTCCATAAACTATAGCCACTCCAAATCTTATATTCCAACATACTACTGCCATTAGTCACCCTAAGACATTAGATATTAAGTCTCATCATGGCCGTTAATCCCACTGGATATCATAGTATATTTTTTCAGATCCCTGTTCTGAAATTGCTACATTACAGGAAGAATATTAATTTAATTGTTGAGTAATTATTTGGAGTAGGTATACATTATGCGCAAAGACAATTGCTATATAAATTACAATACAGTTCATTTTAGGTATTCTGTTTATTTTTATTATTTAATGTTTAACTATAGCACATAAATAAAGTAGTGCAGAAATTTAAACCTCAAATATTAATTGTCAAGCAATTACATATAATATTGTTACTTTTCTCATAATTAATGTTGTGAATATTATGAGGCTGCCTAGATACTGACCCAAGCCCTCACTAAAAAGGAATACCAATGCCCAGTGCTGGAACAATGTATTTGACAGTCCTGATACTATTTTTATTGTTAGTATAAATGATTGTATTAACTGTTTAACATAAATTAACATTCATGCTTAATTGATAAGGTATGTTAGGGATAGATTAATATGGTAAACCAATAATCATACAATTTATATAACCTAAACCTTATATTCTTTGTGTTTTTATTCAAAAGTTTATTCATTGATTTTTGTAAATTATCACAATTAGTAAACTAATCTCCTGACTGTATGTCTTAATTCAATGTCTATCTGATATCACTGAAAAAGGATTACAGGCTATTATATAGAATACTGGGTTTTGCCTGTGACCCCACCCGCATGATACACAAAAGGTTTACCATAAATATATTATCCAGGGATAAAAACTAGCACTCAGGAGTAATGAAGCTTCCTATTAGGGTTTTTTTTTTAAAGTGGAAGGCAAAATTTATTGGTTAAAGTGCTATAATATAAAAAAAAATATCTGTGACATACTCCCCAAGACTTATCTATCTGAGTGACCTTTTTTAGCGATTTCTTTTATGACTCAACTATGTTTGTTTTTTTTTATTATTTTTATTGGTACTTGGCAAAGTGGATTCACTGCACCTGATGTTAAGCAAAGTGGCGCTCAAAAAAGATACATATACAATGTTTGGTGTATTACTTGTGTGCACAAATTATTTTGTCACATAGCACCAATGGCATGTATGCCACTGGTTCGCCATCCTCTTAGGGTATTTGAGTAAAAACAGTTTTGATATTTTTAAATATTAACCTTACAAGGTTTTCAATTATATTGTAAGTGCAAAACTAATAAAAAAGTCAAATATTAACAGTTGACAGTAACATGAAAAAGTTGTAATAAGTTTAATTACATAATACTAATTATAAAGGAGACTAATTATAACTGCCCACTTTGTAAAATTGGTTCTGTTCAATACAGCTAAAAAATCTCTGCATATCCTGCTATTTCTTTGCAATATTATATTCATAATGAAGATTAAACTAGTACTACATTAATACTAGATTCAGATGCTTCAATTTAAATATATTACAGATTTTATTTTTCATTTTCAGCAACTTTAACTAAAACTCTACAAAAAAGTGGCAAATCTAAAAAAACAAATTAGGTTCTATTATTGGGAGGATGTAATTTTTTGGTAATATACTGATTTATAAATCAAAACATGTACAATATTATTTTTGGTATAGTGTAAGAAATATCCTGCAGTTGTTGTTCAAAGCATACTGATGATAGTGTGAACCATTCAATGTATTTTGTTTTTTGTGAAATACTGATTCATATTTAATATTTTCACAAGTTTATCAGCATCATATTCATGCACAGACAAGTGTCACAATGTTAACTTACATTTATTTACATTATGTTGCTGTAGCACCTCTGTTTGAAATAAGTTGTTATTAAGCACTTACATTAATGTGCTATCCATGAAGTGATGAATGTGTGAATGGGCTCAACTGCTTTCTCATCATAGATATTCTAAATTGAGGACCATCTGGATATTAATAAGGGATCTTTCCATAAGGCTAGAAGCTGTTCACAAAAAATCGATACTTTCTGAAAACTAGTTTTTTGGGGAAGTTGACTTCCAATTTTTTTTATTTACCTTTCAGTTTAGGGTTCTTATTTAAAATGTATAATTTCCTATTGCAATTGTATAGATGCTAGTATAAGTAAGTTAAAATAACCCAAAATAGATCATTTTCATTTATGATTTGCTGTATCATTGAACTTTTTTTATTGAACTTTACTTATACATTAGTATGTATAAGAAAATAATTATAAAAAAATATTTTATTGGAAAATAATGTATTTTTAACGACCTAACAATATTAACCATACAAATAAAGCAATATCTTCTATTTTTTATAGGTACAAATTATGCTTCTAAAGCAAAATTTTTGTACACAAGTTCAGTTGGTTGTCACCTTCTTACCTTCTTCCAATATAATTGTAGAGTTCACATGCATGTGAGGAATGTAAGGTCTTCTGTCTGGTTTCGATGCTACCCATGCAATCTTTTGTTGCTTTATCTACAATGTTTTACCAGATATGTCATAAAATCTAAGATAAATCAATTTCATCATATGGTTGGAAGCTGGATTGTGTCAAACCCACATTGCAATGGATAAAGGGTACAAGGAAGAGAAGATGTAGGATGATTTTGCTGAACCCAAGATTCTTTGCTGTAGATAGTTGCCTGCTTTCAAAGTTGAATTTTTTGTCAATGTTAAAATCCACAAATTATTAAAGCCACATGAGTAATACTAAGGAGAATCAGGGAAGTTGGTATCATAAAGCCATTAGTGAAATTCATTATTCAACTTAATGAAATGGCTTTTATAAAGAGTAAGGCTCATTTAAATAAGAATATTTATAGCTACAAATCTAAAGTTAATTTGCCATTTTTAAGAGATACTTTTATATTTATATGTACAATGTATTATAGCGCGTGGTGACATTAATAGTACTATGTAATTGAAAACACAAAATGATAATATTGTGTTATATGTAAGTTATGTATAATAACATAGTTTGATCTGTGTTTGATCTAAGTGTTTCTCTTACTCCTTAGTTAGTGTAATTTGTAAATGAACACTAATTATAATATCTTTAAATAATGCAACTTTTGTTGCTAAAACTTTGGGAAGATCTTTAAGATCCATATTTCATGAATATTTAATTAACCCACATAAGGTATTAAATAGACGAATAATAATATAATGTTGTTGTATTGGTTATAAACTGTATGAAATTGGATGGTTTTTAATAGAACTGCCATCAAGTTGCACATTACGTCATTATCAGCTGCAGTAGGAAGGAATAATTAGTTCTCAATAGCACGAATTGGCGGATGAACTAGACTTTTTGCTTTTGTAGTTTTTGTACCTAGGTTATCGACATAGTTAATGGTTAATACAAAATATTTGTTTCTAATTAATTTAGTTGATTTTTTTTAAAATGCCTAGGGTAGCCCTTAGACAGAGAAAAATATTATTTTCCCATAATTCGGACTTATTTCGCCATTCTTACCAACGGCATACGCATTTGTGCTTGGATAGGACATCAAAACTCAGATTGGGGCAAATCGACTTTTGCCAATGAAATAATTTACAAGAGAGCAATTCTCTAGATTATAATTCAAAATGAAATCAAGGAAATGAAAGAATGCCGAAACGTCATTGAATAGTCCAGTAGACTACTAGAGACAATAGCAAGATGTGTTTGACTGAAACTGCTGCCTCGTAGTTCAAAGTCGCGACGACAAGATGAAGCCTGGACACCCTTGTTCTGTAGTACGCAAAATATATTATGGGTTATAAATATTTTATTTGGATATTGTATGTATTGTATATAAACGTGCACAGCTAAAAGTCGTGGGGCATGAATTTGGAAAATGAATATCACAAAGTTGCGGTGGAGACGCGAGGTGGTCGATTTTTATTATGATAGGGTGGGTGCGGTCGGGAGCGGCAGGTCAAACATCGGCTCCGTAAGATCGATAGTATTACGGACTATTCCGCTTGCGGCACGCTCGACACATTAGAAAACAATTTTAACGTCTCTAATCGACTATACTTATTAACTACAATTACTTTGGTCGCGACTTCGCCCGTCTGAAATCCTACAATAAAAGTAATCGCATCAAAATAAAATATAGACTTAATTAAGTGGAAGTGTAGTTTTCTATTAAGTGATACATTTTGATAGGCTTCATGGGAGGTGAGGTTTTTTCCATCACTGCAAAATACACTATTAGTTGTAATTCCATCTCCTTTATCTAGATGAATAATTAACCCCAGTATTGCGATTTGATGGATATTCTCATCTATTTGCAAAGTCGTTGTTAAACCAGCCTCGGTATGTAGTACACCTAGGTCCTTTTGTTAAAATTTATCTTTATCTGGTTTAAAGAAGACGTAAGTCATTCCAGAATCTGCAGTAAAAGAGCCGTTTTTATTATTCATATTTTTCAAGGTTTTACGTTTTATGCCCAAAAGACTGATATGTATTCTTGATTATGAAGTTAACGACCTGTTACTGAATGTCATTAAAATAGCTTCACCCATTTTGTAGGGTAGCTGAAATAGATAGGGAGACATTTTTAGGTATATCTGTCGTGCAAAAAACTACTATTTCATTTTAACATAGATAATTTTAAGGAACGTAATATTAATGATTCGAGTATAATACGTTTGTGCTCATGTCTGGCAACTTTTTAAGCACGCTCTCTTGTGCTACAGTTTAATCAATTTAGTGGTATTTATCAAGTAGAAATAACTTAAGTATGTAAAGCCATGTTTCACCCATCAACTCGACCATGAGAAATAATGTTGACACACAAAAGGTAATCTGGCTAACGATAGCCAATTATTCAAAATGTATTTACACATGTAAAATAAAACAATTTGAATTTTTATGCTAATATGTTGACATAACCTACAAAATGCTATTGGCGAATCATTCAGGAGTCTAAGTGTTTCTAAAATCTTTGTTATATGTCTTGAATGCTGATAGCAGCAAAATGGTCAGGGCTTAGGAGCGGTTTATAAACTAGGGTTTAAATTGGTTATTAATCGATTATTTAGTAATGGAATAAATTTGCGCCATCCTCAAAATAAACTATTGACCGGATTTAATGTGGCGACTTAGAGGTATTTTTTTTGAACTTTCTTTATGTTCCAAACTTCAGCCGTAGTCTAGCTTGTATGCGAAATTAGGTTTAATTTGCTTTTATTATTATATCGCCGAAATATGACGCATGGTCGCGGCGAATTGAGGATGCGTGCTAACGATAAACGGGTAAAACTGACGATTACTCCCAATCAGGTTAGCAATGGACGCTTACTTCAACGACAAATGAGGAGTTCCTACGTGGTATATATTCGGGAGAACTGAATTGGGGTTTATCGTTTGATGCAGTGTAATGTTTACCATTACGCGAAATGTAATAACACTCGTATTACCTTTTTAGTTCTAAAAATAACTCTAGAGAGTGTTATCGCTGACGTTATCTCAAGGAGAAATCATGCCGCTCCGCGTCGCCACTAGTATTTAAATATCATTGGTCGCCACTGTAACTGTAGCTGTACAGGCGTGCTTGCTAGCCATGCCCCTGAGTCGCAAGTTCCAACCCGCTGGCCGCTGCAACGCGCCGTCCGCGGCCGCTCGACCGTTTACAGCGTGTGGTCAGACTAGTCCATTGAGAGTTCGCCGCTAGGTGCCAGCAGGACTCCCGATACAGGGCAACATGCGGTTATTGACTCAGCACCTAGATATTGTTACTGCTGCCGACTAATATGAGGTTTTTAGTGCCTTTAGTGTAAACTGTTAAATGTAAAGTAATATGATGGCCACGTGGCACGTAGATTTTACTCTTTTATTATGACCTATCATCAAGCAAGAAAGTATTGTATAGCACATTTATGAACAGGCTTTGTAGTTATATGCAAAGACCAGAACGTTGTCATTGAGTAAATAGCAAGTTTTGCTAATAGCACCGTCGTTAGCCAAGGGCTTTGCGTTTATCAATTTGTTCCCCGTTATTATATGCTCCACGAGTTGAGATGAAGAGTATATTACTACCGCATAAGTCTGCAGAATGTTGTCAAAACAGCGGCACGTCAATTGTCTAATCGGTCACCGGCTGTGAGGAAATTATTTACTTGATAGCGTGGAAGCAATTCCTACATAATACGAGCCTTGAATAGCGCACAGCAGGAAGGATCCCTTTAATTTACCTAAATATAGACGCGTTCATTGTCACAAGTAAAATATATCTCTTTAATAGTTGCGTAACTAGCTCGGATTGCATAATATTAATGTAGTTAGTTATATATTAAATTTGGTAAATCCAAGTAATAAAAGAAAACGTACCAATATGTTGAATTCTAGTACGATTTAATTTATATAGCTATATGTAAACAAGTTGCTGTACGGTTTATTTTTTTTTTATTTCACGTTGATTATGTTTATTTATAATTAATAGTGCGTGTTCTCCAGGTTCGCTCATGTGACTGCGCTCTAGTGGACAAGTTTGTCATGAGTCCAGTTTCCCTCTTTGCATCTTCACCACGCTCTGTAGCGAAATCGTTTTCCACTCACATCTATATCCACTTCCTGGTTGCCATAGACCATTGTCTCGCTAATCTATGACTGGGTATTGTGATGGAGTCCAACAACTCCACAGAAATGTTGCTCAGATATTTCAATACTAACTATGTAGGTATTAGATAAGTTTTTTTTTTGCTTTGGCACGGTAGAGTCCGTACGCAAGCAAGTAAGCAGTAACTGCATCATCATAGTGTCTACTTTTCACCTTGAAAGCCACATTGGTACAATTCTTCACGCTCACCGTTCATTGCTAGGTATTTTGTAATTGTTTTATTGTTATGTTATTTAATGGTGTATGACATTTTTATAAATAACTATTTAAGATGGAATTATTAAATATTTCATTATCTTGAAATATTTTACTAGTTGTAAAGCGAGTATTCATGTACGCGTGCGGTTGTAGTACCCATGATCAAAGCTTGCTTTATGTGGATACTAATCAATGGATGATCCTTTGTAACAAGAGGACAATGACTTATAATGTTACTTTATTGTCTTGTAAATGCTTATTTAGTAATTATATTTGTAAATAATTAATTATATAAATATATAGCACTACCTCTAAGACGTCAGCGCCCTCTATTTAAAAACGGGTTTAAAAATTTAATTATTTCTCGTGAAAGCGAATTGGCGGAAAAAGAAAAAGAAGTCTAAATGTTACAAGAAGTGATGATGAGTTACAAGAAGATAAGACATTGTATTAGAAGAAGAAGATAAAATACCTTAACAAGTTTGCCCTAAACCGTATTGTATCATGGAACACTTTAGATGTTTTAAAAAACAGAAGTAATTATGCTCTTTTATTCAGAACATATTTTTGTAGTTGTTGGCTACTACTACAAAAATATGTTCTGAATAAAAGAGCATAATTACTTCTGCTCCTTAAAACATAGGCCGTACTACCTACCGTTGGCTGTGGTAACGGACGATATGTTATATTTCTTTCCTGTTCGAAGGATATTGAATAACTATATATACAAATGATACAGACGGCTAGTTCTGAAATCCCAGGTCATATGGTAGTACATTAGATATAACAGACAGGCATGATTAGGAGTTATTGAGGTTGTGACGTGACATCTTTCGTTGGTTGACAAAATATTTGGAGTTACACTGACAGATGACTTGGATATGTACTGCACTAATTACTATCAACTCTTGTGACATTTCTCTATGTCAGGATTATAGAAACGACCTAAGTAGACCGTTTGCGCCACCTGATTTTAACTGTTGTTATATTTTATGTACCTGCGTGTTCGTCAACGTCAACGACTTACAACAATGACAAGTCTTATACCTTGGAAAATATGAACAGGAAATTATTGTAATATTCCTTTCGTACTTGTGCATGACGTCACATGATGAGACGTCCATGACGTATTTTTTAGTTTATTTAGAAAATTATACATGCATTTTAAATTGTTGAATTTAGTTTGTACGTTATTGCCTTTGACTCATGAAATTTCTAGATCCATAATGCCTACGTGGCGGAATGATACGTCGTTTTATACGTCGTTTGGGAGCATAATGTTTGCGATTGAGGTAAATATGCCAGATTGTTAAACTTTTTGTACCAGGGTTTGCTCTTTTGATGTATTCGTTTCTTTTCTGCGTTAAATTGTTGATTTTTTATTGCTAAGTCTATGGCACGGAGTAGTTTCACCCATTGTCTTTGTGATGCAGAAGACATACTATACAATTCATTCAGACCAGTTAGTCTGCCATCTATCATTGTTAGAAAGATTCCCAGACTATGATTTTTGTTACGATGACTTGTCAAGTAGTTGATCTATATTTTCTTTGAACATGAATCAATCTGATGTAATATAACTATTTTCTGATCTTTTCTCTATCAAACGTTATTTCCCGAAGACCTTAAAACTAAAATTTCTTTAAGTAATAGGGTATAGTTTTACTAATTTGTGAGGAGTAAGTATACCATACGCATCCGCCTTTTTCAGTAGAAGTCGTTAGTCGTAAGGTCTTCGGAGTTCTGTAAAGTTTGTGAATATACAGATTTCAATACTATTCTTTAATAAAAAAAAGTACAATATTCCGTGCAATTTCCTTCCATTCTTTATCTAAGAATAATGTTTGTCTGTAAATATTAATCATGATGAAAATTATTGTTGTCTTCAGGGAATTGATTATAATTATTTACTTAAAACAGTTATTATAAACTTATATAGTTTTCCTTCTTCTATAATATACATCGCTTGTTTAGTGTTAATTACCATGGCGATAAGCACTTCGATCGTTATTGTCTTAAATAAATGCAGTTTATTTTAATAAGAACCGTTCAAATATCGACAGTCCCTATGCAAAGTATTAAATCTGCAAAATGCATTTTTGCTCATTCGATACTATACGTAGGGACCGTCGACTTAGTGTAGCTCGCGGCTTCACCCGCGTGCATCGCCTCTTCTGCTACAAAAATCGTCAGCGCTATCTAGTTAAAAAAACAACCTAAAAGTAATATATTGTTCCTACATATAATATATTATAATTTTTCAGTTTACAACAGTCACAATAAATAAAAATTAGGTAATTTTTTATTTATTGTGTCTATTGTAAACTGTAATCCTAGTATACTTTTATATAAAGCTGGAGTTTGTTTGTTTGAACGCGCAAATCTCAGAAATGACTGGTTCGAATTGAAAATTTATTTTAGTGTTGGACAGTTCATTTTCGACAGTCAACACAACAGATTTCGATGAAATTTGGTATGAAGACAGTTTGAGACCTTGGAAAACACATAGCCTACTCTCTATCCCGGGAAAATATATAGGGGGGCTTTTATCGCTGAAATCTATTTCACGAGGGCGAAGCTGCGATCAAAAGCTATATATTATATAGCTTTTGCTCGCGGCTTTCCCTTATATAAAGGCAAAATTCCACGTTGCGTTATAAACGTAAGATACTCGTATATCTCTGTAATTTATGATGCACAATTTGGAGCTCGGATGATTGGCCTTTACTTATTTCATCGATTGGTTTAAAGCTATACATGATGTAAATGATACTACATTATTACACTCAGTTTAATTTTATTTATAAATATGTATGTATAACATGCATTATAATATTCTAATAACTTTTTAAGTATATACTTCAATATCTATTCAAAATTAGTATACAATACGTTTTATTTTCCCTTGCCCGCATAATACGCTATCCTGCTTAATACGCGATTTTAGATTGCCCCCTTTAAATTCGTTTTGAGCGGGTTTACCGTTCAGCGTTTACTACTACTCTACTATAAGGTAACTTTGTTAGTCTTTCGTATCAGTCTGAGTTCAGTTAACCGTTAGGCGGTCAATATATTGTTGTCCTGGCTCAGTCTGTATATATTCTTTGGTTGAGTTTAAGGACCTGTGAAATTAAACTCAGTACACATCAGTGTAATTATAGAATAGATAAAATATATTAAACTATGCTCAACGCTGTGGGGAATATATAAAAAACAAGCACACGGCTCATATTTTAATTATTTTAAGATTCCTACATTATAGCCTATTTGACAGTTTGAATGTAAACATCGATTAGCAGAAACGATTGTTTATCGTAAATATATATTGCCCTATCTATAGTTAATTTTATACATTAGGTGTTTGAATTGCGGTGAAGGCAACGGCATGTGGCGCGGCGCGCGGGTGTTGGTGCTCGCAGCGCTGGGCCTCCTGGCCGAACCTTCGCTCGCGCACAAGAAGTACAACATCACTATTGGGTACCTGCCGTGCCTCACCGGCGAGCTACGCGACCGTCAGGGTCTCACTATTTCTGGCGCGCTCTCCGTCGCTTTAGAAGAGGTTAGTAACAGTTTTTACGGTCGTTCATAGCTGCTATGTTTACATCCGTTGTGTTTTAAACAACACAGACCAGATCTGCGATAATCTTTTACAAGGACATTAAGAATAAATTAGTTTTCCGTGTTTTAGAAAGTTCCAAAACAAAAATTCAGGGATTGAGGACATATTTTGCATTTTTTATAGATATTTTATTCAATTTCATGCAACTTATGTATCACTAACACTATCAAAAATAAGTGTTGTAAATTTCTAATAACTTTTGTAACGTCGGTTGTAGATCTAGAACAAAGCTTAGTTAGTCTAGTTATGGCTAAATATCTCATCCATCCGAGCTAAGCTACAATAGTTTACCATAACTTTTGGTCTGTAATTGGCATAAAACCAATCCCAATGCGTTTAAATATATCCTAATGGGGTGTATTGAGTAGATAGGGGTAATTATTTTGATATTTCTTATGACATTCGATTGCGAAGCTGTCATTACTACGTTATTGAAGCAAAAAATTGTAGGAAGACTACGTTAGAAAAACCGCTTAGTTAAATCGCATAGTTTGAATTAAATATAATAATTGCATAATTGTAGATAGTGGCGTAGCTCGGGATCTTGCCGCTCGGGGCTGAACCAAAACTTGCCGTCCCAAGGAGACGGGCCTGAGTAAAAAATAGGTTCATTTTATGTATTTTGCAGCCCTCCTTAAAAGTGACCCACTCTGCTCTACCTACGCTACGCCACTAATTATAGGACAGTCACGATGTAGTCGAGTTTACAAATGTGAGAATATAATTTTTCTTGGTACCAGTCTAGAATTCAACATACAGATTGTAAACATTAAAACTGTCATAACTCTGTAATTCAATGACATTAGAATTCAATGACAGTTTGTTTTATTAACACAAATCGTATCTACACTTCCGTAGCTATTTATAAACGGTATGTAAACAAGCAAAATTTACTCTGGGTAACGTTTAATTTCGTGTAGAATATAAATACATATGTATAAGTATCTTGCCGCCTACGTGATGCGGTTGCCTGTTTATATCATTATATTATTTTAAGCTGAAGTTATTCTAAAAATAGGTAATCGCTCGTTTATTGTTTTCCCGTTTAAATTGTTTGACACGAAAGAGGCTAGGACTGCTTTACTTGTGGGTTACTTTCATTAATCTAACACTTTGCTTTCATCGTATAGCTCATGATTTTAGGGGTTTTAGAAAAATGAATTCGTAATTCATCAATACACTTCAGGATAAACTCTATGATAGATTTTATCAACATCAGTTCGGTTCTTGTAGCTAGAAAGTAAAAAAAATGGGTAAAATATTGTTATTTAGTTTTCTTGTTAACTTATTATGGGTTACAAGGGTCGCAGGAAGTAGCTGGACCCGCACTGCGGATTGGGGGCGTATGGAGACTTTCACCACGGTATCCCCTGCCTGTCGTAAAAGCGCCTAATAGAAGCCATCCGGGAGTTGCCCATATATTGTTAATTCGGCAGCATGGAAGGCTGGCCTGGTGCTGCCGTTGATGCCGAGAGCGTCCATCGCTTGCGCCGGAGCTTTCTGAGCCCCGCCTCCACCTACAAGAGACGGGCCGCACCAGACAGCAACGCGCAGGGCCTGTTACGGACGACGACTTAAACACTTCCGTGAGAGGAAGCCCTTAGCCGTCTAATATAATATGGCCTAATATAATAAAAATATGCAACATATCATTATTTTAAGTATTGTATGCAAAAACCGGCGAAAATAGCCAATATATTTATTTATTTAATACTAGCTTCCGCCCGCAGCTTCGCCCACGTGGATTTCGGACTTCAAAAATGGAGGAGGTGCTCAATTTGTCGGGATGTTTTTTTAATGTATGGTGGTATGCAGGTGGTCCGATTGTCCGGTCAGGGTCTGATGATGGGATCCTGGTGAAATCGAAGGAAGCATATAGCATGATTCAGTATTCACGCGTGATGGCTTATTATTAGCGTATTTCATGTATAACTTTGGTGTTTCTAAACCGATTTCTATGATTCTTTTGTATGGAATATTTAAAAATGTTAACTTTTTTAATTAGGGATGACTGAGAGTGTTATAAACGTAAGAGTAGACAAATATAATGAGAAAGCTTCGAACTGCTAAGCTATCGGGAGTTACACGTGTTATTGTGAGTCAACCATAAAAGATAGACATATGCTGTCGTGGGATATTTTTTATATAATTTTAAGGAGAACATTTCCGTCATACATGATTTCTGTGTAGCTTCAACCATTAAGGATGCACACGCGACGGAAGCTTAAAAAATTGAGTAACTTCTCCCGTTTTTCCAACATTTTCCTTCACTGCTCTGCTCCTATTGATTGTAGCGTGATGAAAAGTATACTATAACCAGCTCAGGAGTATGAAAAATAATTGCACCAAGATTCGTTAAAATCCGTCGAGTAGTTTTTGTTTCTATCACGGTTATACAGACAGACAGACAAAAATTTTACTAATTGCATTTTTGGCATCAGTATCGATCCCTAATCACCCTCTGATAGTTATTTTGGAAATATATTTCATGTACAGAATTGACCTCTCTACAGATTTATTATAAGTATAGATATAGATATGTAAACGCATATTCAAATATGCAAATGCCTATATCCATTTATAAATTTAGAGATATGTTATGTTTGCGCAGCTGAACAATGGATCGGCCCTATTGCCCGACGTGGAGATGCTGTTGGAATGGCACGACACCAAGTTCGACACGATCACGTCGACGCGCCACATCACCGACATGGTGTGCGGGGGCGTCGTCGCGTTCTTCGGGCCCGAGGGTCGGTGCCACACGGAGGCGATACTTGCACAATCCAGGAATTTACCTATGATCTCTTTTGTAAGTATTTTCGTATTTTTTGTTTACTAACGACAAGATGTCGACACGTTGTTACAAGTCATAACGGAAAATAATAAAGGTAACACGTAGATCTCCTACAACGAGAGATTAGTTCCAATTTTTACGTTCTATATTCCTATTGGGTTATTGACCGCCGCGGTTAACTTGTTTTATGTCTATTTGAAGTACTAAGTTCGATATTGTTGCATAATATATAACAATAAATGCTGTTGGTTTACCTTTAAATAAATAAATAAACAATAAGCTAACGTAGAACTTTGATCTTTTGGGGGTTAAATTGATCCTCCGTTATATAATTTGCTGAAATATAAACAACTCAATCGTTATCTAGTTCATAAACATGCGATTCCACTGAATATTATATCAAACTCATTGGTATTAGGAGTGAAAAAAAATATATAATTTACTAAGAAATAATCAATTTTATTGATAAATTGAGCATTAAAAATCCTTTAGAGGATGAGGTCGAAGAGTCATGGCCAGTTTATCACTTTCGCTTAGCTTTATGAAATGGCTGGTAGTCATTGTGGGTTTGCGTGACGTCAGTTGCATTCGCTTGGACATTTTATCAAGAATTCATTATTTTAGAGTAACTAAAATGTTATTCACTCATTTGTAATCCTGTCCTTGAGCACAATTTGCAACACATTTATTGCAATAACGATAGAGCTTGGGTATTGTTATTGCAATAAATTATTCATAACAATTATTGCACATCAATACAGTTTGGGTTATTAAAAGAAGGATGCGTTCTCATAAATCTGGAATGAGGATTATAAATATGCTAAATATTATTAATTAAATACTGTATTATCACAGCAGACGAAACATTTTGATTTTGCAAAAGGAATTTGAATTAAAATGACTCTGACATCCGTATTTACAATCATTACTATGAAGACGTACAGTGTGCTCGAACGCATAGTGTCGGCAATTTCATAGCTTTATTCAGTTTAGTTTGTGTGATGGCCAACGCAAGACTTTTCTTGCTAATATTAAAATACAAGCAAGAAAAGCCCCTTTTAAAACATGGGTAATGCCTGGCTCTATCATGTATGGTCTAGACACAATAAATATACTCGTATTGTTATTTTTCCCTTTGGTTTTATTGAAAAAGAAGGTTGGTTTACCTTTAGCTTAAGGAAAATGTTCCTTCCCTGAATTACATTAAATTATAATATAATCCATCAACTAACGAGTTAGGTACTGTAACACAAATTGTATTATATTATATTTTTTTCATATAATATAGTATTACTAGGTAGGTACACATAACCGTTATTCTTTAATATGAACCAGGGCCCTTATTCTGTATGATAGTGTAGCCGCGTAACGCGGCCGTGTCATGTTATCTTCGAGAAATGTGCGTGGAATGGTATTCTATAAGACAAATGTCTATAGTCCTAAACATGAGGCGTTGTGTTACGCGCTTGTTACGCACTGTCAAAATAACGTGCGGGATAGAGAATAAGGCCCCTGGATTTTAATACTTTGTTAGTTCGGTTTATTTTTTAGGAGTTCGTTTTTCGAAAACTGTTCTAAAGCAGAATTAATTTTTGAATTACCGTTTTTTGTCATGTAATTGTTTTTATCCCAGTTTTTAACTGATGAAAAAAACAAAGGAGGTTCTCAATTCTACATGTAATTTTCTTTGTCATTTAATAACGACACAAAATGCAGGTTTATGAGACCAAAAAAGTAGGCGACGCTACATTTATTTAATATTTTTACTAAAAGCGTTATCTATAGGATATTTAGCTTAATTGCGATGTGACACATGCATAAACCATAAAGCAAACGCAAAAAAGACTAAATATCCTCAAGCCAAAAGGAAACTAAAATCATAAAGCAATGTTCCATTGGATATTTAAGGTAGAAATTGTTTTAATAATGCGGCTTACGTGACTTATGGCAATGCGTTAGCGTGATGCAAACAGTTTGCGATAATTAATTGACTCATCATTATCTAATGCTCGTTTATGTTTCAGAGATGCTCGGATTACCAGACTTCGACATTGTCTAATTTTGCGCGGCTGGAACCTCCTGGCGCTCAGGTACCCACCGCATCATACCGTAATATGTCGACAGTATTTTGCACGATAAAGTTAACAATACTTTCAAATTATACCAATATTTCCAATTAAGGATAAATCAATTTTTTTATATATGTTTTGCTATCTAATGTTAAAATATAATAAGGCCAAATGAAAAATACTCTAATTGCTCCAACACACATTAAATAACAGCTGGTATCCATAATGGCATATTGTATTGATTTATCGGCACGCTGCCGTCATTAATATTATACAGACTTTATATTTATATCTCCTTGAACACTTTAATATCATCCGTGTTTATTTTTAGGCTACGAAATCTGTAATATCGCTGTTACGGTACTACAGATGGAATAAATTTTCCATACTATACGAGGAGTCATGGGTGACGGTCGCTTTGACCCTAGAGAACCATGCGAAGTCGAATAACATGACGGTGAACCACCAGAGGCCTGTCATCGACGGGTACAAGTGCTGCGAGGAGAAGATGGCGTGTTGCGCGCCCGGCTTCTGGTACCAGTTCATACAGGAGACCAAGAACAAAACCAGGAGTGAGTTCAACATTGTTTTAAATGTATTTACGACCGATCTCAACAAGCTATCGAATTTTTAATTACACTCTTTGTACACATGGTAATTACATTATACATAATTTACTCTAAATCGGTTCAGTAGTTTATCTGTAAAAGTCTCCCAGACAGTTTTGATAGACTTGCATATTAGTGTTGATAACTATGACACTGAAATAAATGAAATCATAGATATAACATCAGTCTATGATTCAAACTCTATACTCTATGCGACATTTGAGTTTTACAATATTTGCCCTCATCGTGTGGACATAATGTGTTTGGTTTTTAGTCTACGTGTTTCTGGGATCGACGTCGGGCCTCATAGAGATGATGACCGCGATGGAGTCGCTGCAGCTGTTCTCCAAGGGCGAGTACATGGTCATATTCGTCGACATGATGACTTATTCCTCAAAGGACTCGCTCAAATATCTTATAAGTAAGTAATATGTATAATAATGCCTACACTATAATATGTAAGGGCTTGTCCGCAACCAGCCAACACATGATACCAGTGTGGTATACTAACATCTAATCCCTCTTAGCAATATACTACGGTGGTGGTATTATTATAAAGATCTTGTTAGTCTGTTTTTCGGAGGTAAATGGATTATGAATGTTTTAAAGTTTGGGAATTTTTTTTCATATCAAATATTAGTCCGCTTTTTTTTTGTTCCAAAGATTTTTAAGTGTACGAACTTATGGAATCAGATAGGCAGAACCCTAAGTGGCTTTTTTGCAGTAATGTTTGTTTTTGTTATATTTAATTTCTTTATACAATGAAATGTCAAGACATTTATCTTGCTCACCTGATGGTGAAGCGTGCATATTCATGACGCTAATTAGTTTTCTCGCTCTAGCTATAAATATAACTGACTACAGACTATTTTCCTTATTATTTAAATATTAATTGCATTTATAAATAGCTCCCGCGATAAGTGAGGATTCTGTTTTGTTTCTGGGAAATTAAGGACGTTTAATTTTGTATTTAATATAAAAAAGATGTTTTTTATTAACATGTATTTGTACCGTTTTTGATATTGAGGACAATGGAGTACATGACATACCATTTTCAGCAATCTGAAAACGCGTATTTTTGATCAGTGCACATATTTTCACGTCTTTAGAAAAAAATATATCTCCCTACTGCATCTCGTTTACGAAAAGATCTTGTTGATTTTCATATTGCCAGCTGGTTTAAAAAAGCGTTCGGTGAAGGGATCTAAGATGATAATATGTTACTACTTTAATATCTTTTGGGTAGGTATAATAATGTTTTTATGCATATCATAGAGACAGAGGACCGCGGCTCGTCGATGCTCATTTGCCCCAACACGCCGGAGTTCAAGAAGCGGGCGCAGTCTCTGTTGGTGGTGGTCTCGTCCGAACCCTCCAGCGACTATCAGGACTTCATTGTGAAAGTTCGCAAATATAACTCGATGAAACCGTTCAATTTCCCCGATGTATTTGACCAGTTCAATAAGGTGAGGAAAGTGCAAAAGCATGTTAATAATCATTCAGAAATATTTTATTGCATTATATCATATTCGGTAATAGAAACGTTGTTTTTTCTAAGTTTATTATTTATATTCCAGTTTGTGTCCATATACGCTGCGTATTTATACGACTCGGTGAAACTTTACGCTAGAGCCTTGGATGAAATTATCAAAGAGGAGACTAAAAAAGAAGAATTGACTTTTGTTAAGTTGAGAGAAATAGCGACGAATGGCTCTCGGATCGTAAAGAAAATGATTGACAGCTCGCCATATAGAAGTAAGTAAAGTGTGACAGCTAGTTCCTTGTGATCAGTAAAAGTATGTAATTGCTAAACTACAAGCTTCAAGAGTTATCATAACACGATCTTCATAATTTAGGCATAAGTCACGATAGCTTTCACTATTAATGTCAGTGAAGAAACCGCTCAATAATATAATTTATAATGGCAAGCTCAATTCTGCAAATTTTCAATTTTGTGCCAAGTCGCATGAGAACAGGACCATTGAAATATTGCCGTTAGTGGAACTACATCTAGAATATACAATATAGTTCAAAAGAACTACATTCATTGACGTAGCCAGAGGGGGAGGGTATTCGGGGTTCACTCCCTCCCTTCCCCCTGGAATCAACTAACAACTCATTAATAAAACTTTTACGATTGTTAAACTGTCTGGTTCCAGGTGTGTCTGGTATGTCGATACGTTTGGACGAGCGCGCCGACTCGGAGGGCAACTTTTCCGTACTTGCATTTAAACCGAAAAAGTTCGTTGACTCGAATATCAACTGCACCTACAGCATGATACCCGTCGGACACTTCCAGCAGAGCACCAGGGAGTATCCTGTACGTGTTGGACCTATTCATTTTTTACTATAATATAATAGGTTTTGTTTTTACTTCATCCGCATATAACACTTTTCTGTGATAAAAGTTTCAATGTATATTTTCGGGTGTAAAAGTACGCTATATGCTAACACAGACAATCTATGTGCGAAATTTTATTCACATCCTTTCAAAAGTTTCTGCGTTTTCTGCCAACAAATACATAGGCTTATGCAAATTTTGAAGCTCGGAGGACTTGCCAATCGCGTGTATATAAAATTATCAAAATAATGCATATGGAAGTTCTTGCACAATATATCGATGCGAAAACTTGCTTATCTAAACTTAGCTTTATAGATGTATTTCCAATCCGTTGTTTGACGCATTTTTTTTAGGAATATAAACTAAACCCGCGCCTGCCGATCGACTGGCCGGATAAAGTGAAGCCAGAAGACGAGCCGTCGTGCGGGTTCAACTACGAGAAGTGTCCGCGCGACGACTCGCAGATCACGTCGCTGGTGGTGGCGGGCACGCTCGCCGTCACGCTGTTCTGTGCACTCGTCGTCACCATCAGTATATACAGGAAGTGGAAAATCGAGCAGGAGATAGAAGGACTGCTGTGGAAGATAGACCCGAATGAGGTCGTCGGCTATCAGGGCAGCGGGCTTGTGTGGTCGCCTAGTAAGGTAACTCGTGAATGTTTGGATTAAAATTTTGTGTAAATGCAAAGAAACAGATTGCCGAAATATTGAGGGGTTGATAGTTGGTATGAGAATAATATTCTGCCTTTTCGCAGACAATGCGGCCCACGGGCTGGATATCGGTGATTAGTAAGAAAACATAGTATAATTACTTTTCTGAAGAGTCCCGAAATACACTGACAAATACAATCCTTTTGAATGCACCCATATATCCTTTAATAATGAATATTTTTGTTTTATATAATTTTATTGTAACATAATGCAAAGTTTGTGCATTATTATTCACATATTTGATTATTGCCATTTTGAAGTAAAACGTTTTGTATCCTGAAATTTGTTGCACAATTTATATTTTACTCACCACATCCACAGAAAATAAAAAATACTTTTATTGAACCTTTTCACATGAAATGTTTGATATTTTACTTAATTTATACAATAGTGTATTAAAATAGATTGCACAAAGACACAGCAATATTTTTTCAATATCGGCATGAGAAACTCGTTACCTCACCTCGTCCCACGCCTAAGACCCGACGAGCATGCCTCATAATTGTGATGACGTCACACCAAAGGCAACATTTGTCAGATATTTAATAAAGTAGCCGCTAAGTTTACAAGTTTTCTAACTCCATATTAATTTGATTTTTTTTCTTTTCAGCTGAGCTTAGCGAGTGGTATATCGTGTGAGAGCAGATGCTGCACGCAAATATTCACACCAACGGCACAGTTCAAAGGAAATGTAGTTAGAGTTAAGGAATTAAAATTCTCCAAAAAGAAAGTGAGTTTACGAAGACTATTGTTTATAAATTACTAACAAAGATTATTGATTAATTCTCAATGTGTTTAATTTATATAACGGTTTCTGAAGTTAACGTGAATGCTACATATTGTAACAAGCTTTACAGATATTATCACGATTCTTTTTTTACGGATTTCGAAGCATCGGCAATCAAAATGAAACAAGATGGCGATGGCATAAGAACAGTAATTTGAAGGTGTTTAATTTGTGTCATGCAGGACATCCCGCGAGACATAATGAAGGAGATGCGCCTGTTGCGCGAGCTGCGGCACGACAACCTGAACTCGTTCATCGGCGCCGTGGTGGAGCCCATGCGCGTGCTCATACTCACCGACTACTGCGCCAAGGGGAGCTTATATGTAAGCAGCGGGTACACACACCTCACCTTTAATCTGGCTTTATTAGTTAAGTAAAGACATGTATGTTTCCAGGATATCATAGAAAATGAAGACATTAAACTGGACAAAATATTCATATCGTCGTTGATACACGACCTCATCAAGGTATGGTTTGATGTATTATATTTTGTAAACCTTGAAACTTTGTTTTTATACTGTTATATATATCGTTTGTGTGATTTATATGTATAAAATATTGCGTTTCAGGGCATGATATTTATACACACATCTCCACTAATATTTCATGGGAATCTCAAATCATCAAACTGTGTCGTCACGTCTCGATGGATGCTACAGGTTTGTTACATTCTTTATACAATAATATTGTTAACAATAATTTATGTAGCAAGGTAGGAGCCGCGAACAGTATCGACTTTTATATTTTCCTTCTTAGTTTATTTTTAGCAGGAAATAACTTAGATTCCAGTGTATTTTTTTTCCTCGTGATTCATCATTACTTTTGTTTTTTTCAATCATAAAGCTTTCATTCGCCGCGAGCCTTTTGATTATATTGTTATAATATAAGGCAATAACGAGCACATATTCGCGTGGCGGGGGAATTTCTTATACGTAATGACTATATTTGATTATGACTTCTTATAATAAACATTTAATATGTTAGGTTGCAGACTTTGGACTTCACGAGTTAAGATACTGCGCGGAAAATGAATTTGTTGGCGAGCACCAATACTACAGAGGTAATTTTCATACTATAAACTGTAGATACTATAAATAAATCACACGTTTACAAGACTACAAGCCATTTTAATTATAATGTCACCGTCACTGCTGAACATGGGCATTTCATTTCAATATATAATGTAAAAGTTACTATATAGTTGTATACAGGGTCATTTTGACATCGCGTTACTAATACTTTATAATGTTATTTCATAATCATTTAAGTGTAGTCGTCAATATTTATTTTATAAGTATATATTATTATCCTTAGTGTTGTAATACATATTTCTATTATTATACCAACATGAACCATGGAGGAAAAGAAGTACTTACAACTCTAAGGAGGTTTACCTCCTTGTACAGTCTGACTCTTTGGGCTATTACAAAATATGCATTAATAGCTCTGCGTCATAAATATTTTTACTGCAAATTAACATTTCCTTCCTCGAAAATACATCCATATAAATAACTTAACATTAGTTCCGAATTACAACGCACAGTAGTTTTTTATGTAGACTCCGTTTAGTGACCGAAGGTCTCTGTAATCGGGATATTGTCTGTGATCACGGTTAATTTATAATGTTGAAATATATTTTATGGCATTTTGTTGCTTGTAGGACTGCTATGGAAATCTCCTGAGCTACTGCGAGAGATGGACAATCCAAACACTATCGTTTGCGGCAACCAGAAAGGTGACGTGTACGCATTCGGTATCATACTCTACGAGATTATAGCGAGACGAGGTCCGTTCGGACTGACGGCCACGGAACCTAAAGGTAAGTGTTGAAATGAAAACAGCCACTTTCAATAAACAATCCGCAACTTCAGATCGATTCCTAGAACAGATCAATCAAAATTGCAGCCGTCAATAAACGATCCCAATCTCAATCCGATTCTGAGAATCAACCAATAAAAATATCTCAGTAAGCATGTCAAAAAACCTTCGTTCTGATTTGTCGATTATTGAGATAGATCAGAAAAAGCGATTGGGATCGTTCATTGAAAATGGTGGTTAGTTAGTCGGCAGTAAGCATGTCAAACTTTATTCTGATTCTTCTATTTTCACCTTTGAAATGAGCTGATAATAACTTTTTGGTTTTATTTATTTACATAATACATGTAATATTGTCATGTAGTATCGTTATTACTTATACGAATCGTTTATATGTATATAGTGGATATTGTTAATTTTGTTTCAGACATTATCGAGCGCTTGAAACGGCCTAAATTAGACGGTGAGGAGGTGTTCCGGCCCGACACGAGCGTGTTGGAGGGCACCACCGAGGACTACGTGATCTCGTGCATGAAGGACTGCTGGGCCGAGGACCCTAACATCAGACCAGACTTCCCCACGATTAGGAGCAGATTGAAGAAAATGAAGTCCGGAAAGTGAGTCACGAGCACTGCCTCATGCTTTTGATTTACATCTATAAATTACTTCGTCATTCTTTTTATTTTGTTTATGCATTAGTATTTTAATATGTATACTCGGTTGTTGTTGATGACTTATAATAATAATATTATACAGGTCGAGAAACATAATGGACCAAATGATGGACATGATGGAGAAATACGCGAACAATTTAGAAGAACTAGTCAACGAAAGAACGAGACTGCTGATAGAAGAGAAGCAAAAAACCGAAGATCTATTGCATAGAATGCTACCAAAGTAAGTGGAATAGGTGTTTACATATTTTCCTGTTCATTGTGGTTTACAATAATGAAACAAAGAACGCAACCTCAACCGCTGCGTCAGTGTAATGATACCCACACATACTATAAGCACAAAGTAGAACCATCATTGTATTATTTATTTAAAACGGTAACGAGACGCAGCAGTAGATGCGAGTAAACTCATCTTTGGTCACTATTTATCTGCATGTACATGTTATTAATAACCTGTGTACATTTCATTGTATAGTTTAAGTTGAATGTATGTTTACTGTTAACTACTAATCGATGGTTCGTGATTTCGGTGTAACGAGTGTAAATGTGAGCACAGAAGACGCAAATACAACAAGCTGTATCACATACTTGGTTGTCGCGGTCAGTGTGCACACTGGTTTACATTTAGTCCAACTCTGTAGCTGTATTTTATGCATATTTTGATGAAACACAAATCCTAGCTATTTCGGCTCGCCGTTGGTAAGTATCAGAAAAGCTTTATCATTTTATAATGTAACGCACCGTAATAATATATATCACTTAATTATCATCACCGTTCAATAGGTTAAATGTACATAGAACACAAACAATAACGGCACACTTATTACCTCGCCATGCGTTGTAGAGATAGGCGAAAGCGTTTGTCAAAATTTCCTTTGTTAACTACTGTGTATTATACTTTGATTTGTTCAAGACTCGGGTAGACGTAAAACGCAATGTTTTCGATATCGTCAACATGGACTTGATGTAAAGCAGTGGTACATTTTCTAGAAAAAAAACAAAAAAAATGTTAATGTATTCACTTTGTTGTACTTGTGTTCTTTTCCAGATTTGGAGGTTGAATCCATTATAGAAATGTCGTGAAAATGTTTTGAGGTAATTAACTCTCTATTGGTGATTGTAGATTAATTTGGTTTGCCTTACACTACAGGTGCCGGTTCACAACATTGTCCAACACTCATGAACAATGTGATGACTGTTACACTTTTCATTAACAATAAGTTTGAGTAGTTGTAGAGCTTGCTTTGGGAACTGTGGTGGTTTCGCGTGACTCCTCGTTTTCGGTGATGGCGTTTTTTTATGTAGATAAGTTTTTCTCGTTCTATAGGATTGATTGTCTATTTTTTAATTTGTATTTTTGATAAAAGCGCACGATGTTTGTACGTCACGTGTGCGTGCGCTTGCATCTTCGGGCTCACGATGCAGCATGCTGTATTAATTACACATTTTTTATATAATTTTTTTATATTCCATTCCGTATTACATACATACATACTTATTTATTTATATTATAGCTTATATATTTATATATCTTGTACATTGTATCTTCTTTGCAGTTTTTTTTTATAATATACCTGATATATAAGTAGGCTAGTATTTTTAGAGGAATGCTGGCATGATGTTTGATGTAAATTTGTGAGAGGGTATTTGAGTTAGTAAGTTGATTCATATGCTATGTACATAATGTGTTAGTTACGAATACGCTAGAGTGTGTCAACGCGATTCTCGAGTGATGCTATTGTAGTGAATAAGTAGAAGTATCAACAGAAGAGGGGGAAAAAGAGAAATATTTGGTTAACTTGTTGCAGGTCTGTTGCTCGAAGGCTTACGACGGGCGAAGGCGTGGAACCGGAGTCATTTGATTCGGTCACTATTTACTTCAGCGATATCGTTGGTTTCACCGCTATGTCGGCCGAGAGCACCCCGCTGCAAGTGGTCAACTTCCTTAACGACTTGTACACGCTGTTCGATAGAATTATAAGGGGCTACGACGTGTACAAAGTGGAGACGATAGGCGACGCATACATGGTTGTAAGTACTACAACAAAACATATAGCAAATAGTTTTAATACCGTAATACACTATACTGTTTATATAGAGCCAGTTCAACTACAAATGTTTATAAAAATGAGTCTACTACGATTTATAATATTATTCATGGCAAAATTGAGACTGATATGCGATTGAATAATAAAGATACAGTTTGATTTACACTGTTTTTTATTGTTTTTATATACGAGTAGATAACTACTCATGTGAGGGAGCCTATACTGACGGCGTGTTTTAATTACACTGTTGAAGCTCAAAAGGCAGATTGGTAAAATGCTCGTCTGAAATATGCTAATAATATTAATGTTTTTCTTTTAGGTTTCGGGCTTACCGATTCGAAATAACGACCGCCATGTTGGCGAGATTGCATCCATGGCGCTCGAACTACTGAACGCGGCGAAGAGTCACAAAATAGCGCATAGACCTAATGAAACATTAAAATTAAGAATAGGTATTCACACTGGTAAGTGGTACTTGTATTATTCGGATTATTACGAAATTCTTTAAATAACTTTGCATAGTATGTTATGTTGATATATTTTACATGAGCGTGGTAAATCTAAGAGTAAATTAGGTAACACTGTTTCTATCCTGTACTTGTAGGCGCAGTAGTGGCTGGTGTGGTGGGACTTACAATGCCTCGCTATTGTTTGTTTGGGGACACGGTGAACACCGCGTCTAGAATGGAGTCGAACGGGGAGCCGCTGCGTATTCACATATCGCCGAACTGCAAGCAAGCACTCGACAAACTAGGAGGCTACATTGTCGAGCCGAGAGGGACTATACCGATCAAAGGGAAGGGACAGGTTAGTGAACTCTCAAGTATCAAATTGCTAAAGCGAAAGTAGTCGAAAAAATGATTTAACGATAAACTAGGTGAAATAGTTATGTATTATCCTTTATTTTTGTTTTATTTTTAGCTTCAGACTTATTGGTTAGTCAGCGCCACTGAAAAAGCTATTCAGAAGAGACAAGTGGACGGAGAAGAGAGGCCGCTATTCCGCCGCCCCAGGAGAAGCCCCCGGCTGGCGGATTCGAGACACCCATCATTGTCAGGTATGGCTGTTGTTTTTGTATATATAGGTTTGAAAAGTAGTTTATTTGTGATCAGCACTTATAATAAAAATGTGAGTATAAACATTGTACTAATCTGCAGGCGGGTGTGGCGCCGGCACCGGCGTGCGCCAGCGCGTGTCGAGCGGCGCGCGCGGCGACGACCCCGCGCGCGGCTCGCGCTGCTCCCTGCCCGCGCCCGCCGCCGCCAGGCCCGACCACCACGCCAGGTGCCGCACCACTTCTATACTTGTACTTCTGCCTTGTTATATGTATTAGATTTAAAAATCTTCAACGAGTATTTACTTGCACAGGCACGCACTGAGTTCCATTGCGTCATCGATGGCGTGTTCGGGCGGCATGTCGTGCAGCGCGCGTGCGTCGTGCGGTGCGTGCGGCTGCGCGGACGCGGAGGGTGGCGAGGGGGCACCGCTGCGAGGTGCGCGCTCGCTTGACACGTTGCCCCCGCGTCGAGACGGTCGCTTGCGTCGCCAGCACACCTCGCGCTCGCTCGATGCCGAGGTGGCAGTGGCCACGGTGTCCGGCGACCCCGTGTTCAACGGCACCATCGTCGGCATAGTGACGGACGACGTGCCGCGCGCCGAGGAGAGCCCGTTACTGCGCAAGTGTAGCCTGTATAACCGGCTAGACCGGCCGCGCCGTAAGGTGCACGACTCGAGTTACATCGAGTTTTACAAGCGGTGGCGCTCCTTGGAGAACGTGGCGGAGGGCAAGGGCGAGCGCAAGCCGCCGCGACTGGCGATCCCGTCGTGGCTGCTGGGCATCTTCGGCGGCGGCGCGCGCGGCAGCAGTGCGTCGCTGCGCCGCGCGCCGCCGCTGCTGGACCGCGAGTCGGCGGTGTGAACACGCCGCCGCACGCGACCAGAGCGAGATGTACATTAAAGATTATGTGTATATGAAATGCTGTTGTAAATAGTATGTGTAAGTAAAACGATGTTACCGTCAATTGTGAAATAAGAGTTTAATGTTATTAAATAATTTCTATCGAACCGGTCTCTTAATAATACTGACGTAGATCACTGAGCGGCGCCCGAGCGGTGCGTGGCGCGTGGTCGCGAGCGGGGCCGGTCTCTGTTCGATGCTCATAAGAGCATAATACGAACATCGAACTAGATCGGCGGCGTATAAAACTTACGATGTGAGATCGAAATACATTATGCGTCTGCGAGAAGGGGTATGCCGGCACCGTCCCTTTCCGTATAAGAACATCCGTTGATGACAAGTTTTATGTCGCAAGGTTTCGTTTCTTGTGCCAGGAGAGGTGTACCCGTGGGTGGTGTCGGTAGCGCCGGCGGACACTCTGTGTGTTCTATAATAGGACACGACACACTAGTGTACTCTTGCCGAAGACTGGGGGCTTCTAGTAAATCTCCGCGTTGTGCTGGTACCAAACGTCCCTCGCCGACCACCTAAGAACACGCAATATATGTAGACATGTTTGTAAAGGGACCGTACTGTTTATTAAATAATTATACTAATTTACGCGTAATATTACCTCCATTAGATATTCATCACTCCGATGGTGTAGAACGCTGTCTGTATGTGACTCCAGATGGTTCCCAGAAGCGAATCGTAACTTCTTGGGAGATTCTAAACTGCAACATCTGAAAGTTATGTCGGTTAAAAAAATATCTATCGCCATTAATTGCTCTTTGAAAAGTGATGCATTCAATTCGAACATTCAATGCTCACTGAAATTAATGCCGTTGACAGTAGATGAAGTTATTTTATAAAAAGCCATAGTTACTTCATAGGTAAACATTTCAGCAGCCTACCAATTATTTGATGCATACTGATCAATAAACGTAGTTACCTATGTAGTCCTCCAACTTGATTCTTCCAGTTGCGGCTTTTCAAAGAGCTCCGCTGCCCACGTTTGTCGCTGGCGGCGCTGGCGTCCCCGTCGGCGCGCACGAGGCGCACGGCGCGGCGGCGCGCGCGTGCGGCGGCCGCGCATGCGTCCTCGCCTCGCAACCAATACGTCAGCTGATCTCTCTTCCCTTTCATGGACACTATCCCTCGTTCCTCCAATATATATCCGCCTAATTGGTCTAGGAGTGCCTTACAAGCGCCGCTGCAATGAATTTTAAGTGCTGGAAAGATGGAAGTTTTATTATAGAAGAGATCTTTTCGTGCAAATTAAGATGTTTTTAAAGACACTTACGTGCTCCTGTTGATTCGAAACGACTAGCTGTGTTAACCGTGTCTCCGAAGAGGCAGTATCGGGGCATTTTAAGTCCTACGACGCCGGCGCAGACTGGACCTGGAAGTAGAGAAATTTCATAAGACCATTTAAAATTATAATATGTCGTCGCATTCGTACTTGACTACAGTGCATTGCCTTATTTGCACTCAAATATACAGTTTACCTTTAACATAGTCTAGCACTGAGCAAGATATTAGATTAGAAGTATCTATGAAATTCTGTAAAATTAAATTAAAAAAAAAATGAAATCTATCATGAAACATATAAAGATGTTGTCTTGTGTGGCAATTTTATACATTATAACTACCTATTGTGAATACTACCTTACCTAACTTTGTGAATTATCGCTTGCTTTAACGGTGAAGGAAAACATCGTGAGAAAACCTGCATACCTGAGAAGTTCTCTATACTAACTTCGAGGGTGTGTGAAGTCTACCAAACCGCACTAGGCCAGCATGGTGGACTAAGGCCTAATCCCTCTCAGTAGTAGAGGAGGCTCGAGTCCGACAGTGGGACAGTATATAATACAGGACAACAACATTATATATTATTATAACTACCTATTGTAGAACTTAACGCAGCCCAGGGTTTATACCAATGACGTAAAATTTTGCTAAACAACTCTGCTTACATCGCCACTATTCCATACCCACAATAATTATAGTACGTATGTACTAAAATTATTTAAATTTTCTTGCACGTTTCAGAATTGAACCTTAAAATGTTTATGTAAAAGCTATAAAGTATATTGGTACCGGAGTGCAGTCCGACGCGCAGCAGCAGGCGCTGGTCGGGCCGGTGTCGCACGCGGAAGGCGCGCGTGGCGGCGAGCAGCGCCAGCGCCATGGACGCCACCTCGCCCGCGTGCGTGATGCCGTTGCGGATCGGCAACCCCGACACCTGCATATCACAGTCGGAATCAGTGTTGCCATAAGATCCCCAAAAATTACCTCAATGACACAAAATGGGGGAAAATCCCTGGTGTATGAAAATAATTGTTTTTTTTTTATTGCTTTGAATGACGAGACTAGCTTGTCGATCGCCTGATGGTAAGCGATACGCCCGCCCATGAACAGTAGAAACACCATCCAAGACCCTGAATTAAAAAGTATTGTTCGGTATCCATCTCGCCATCCTGAAACGTTTTTATACTAGCGACCACCGTACAAGGTTTTAAATCCACGCTCACATTAGTGTAGGTGTTAGATAATTGTTAAATAATATTCCTTCCGGAATCCGCTTGTGTATATCCGGTTTCAAACAGAGTAATCAACCTGGTTAATCATTTCTCCTCAAACGACAATCTATCTGGATCCTACTCCACAAACAATACCATGCAGTGGGGTCAGTACCGGGTCTGTTTAAAAAACAGTCTAGTAGCACTTATCTTAGTACATATTTTCTATTATAGCCAACCAAGCACAACCCAACAATCTATACATCTATAATTGCTGAAATTAGGCTAAACAGAGTAATTCTAGAAACGTATACTTACAACCATGTATGCGTCGCCGATGGTTTCTACTTTATAAACATCGAAGTTTTCTAGTATAGAATCAAAACAAGTGTAAAGGTCGTTTAAAAAGTCCACCACCTGAAAACAAATTATAAATTTAATAAGCCTTATAAACGTTACCTAAGAATTTGGTCTATTTATTACCTGATGAAATTGAATTGAAGTAATTTTTAAAATTTATAGAGTAATTTTGAATATCTATACATTATTATAAAACAAAGTCCCCTTTTCTGTCTGTTTGTATGATATCGATTTTCTAAAAATCTACGGACTCCGAACTCCGAACGGATTTTTATGAAATTTGGTATGGAGATAGTTTAAGACCTTGGGAAGGTTATACTTATATAAGGCTACTTTGTATCCCGGAAAAATATGTAGCGGGACTTTTATCCCGGAAAAGTTCATCACGCGGGCGAAGCCGCGAACAAAAGCTAGTGACTAATATTTTAATACACAATATAAAGTCTCGTGTCTGATTAGAATATAAGTCGTCTTTGGTAACTTAAAAACCCATTGTCCAAAATACAAAAATTCGAAAATTTACTTGTAGTGGAGTACTTTCTGCAGACATGGCAGTAAAGCCAACGATATCACTGAAGTAAATGGTAACCGAGTCGTAGCTTTCCGGCAACACTCGGCGTCCTCGTTTCAATTGCTCGGCCACTGGCGCTGGCAGCATCTCTTCTAACAAAGCCTCTGGAAGAATAGAGATAGAGGTCAGAGGTTAGAAGCAAATCATGCACAAATTCCAGTTATAAGCAAATTACCTACGCCTCGCAGCGAATCAAAGTGAATCACACGCGATTTTTTATAGCCCGAAGCGACGTGAGGACCTAATACTAGTCTACATTGGTTTTAACTATTGTACCTAGGTATACCTATGTGTCTATTATAATAGACCGATGAGACCATGCTACTGTTTTTATTAATTATAAATTATGACTAGAAAAATATATCTTAATGATATAATAAGTAGATCTATCATTTCTGTATTATGTAAGTACGTATAATGTAAAATTATTATTGTTCCCCTGGTGAGCATTAGTCACAAAACCCGAACTAAGGCGGGAAGGAGCCACCAGATGCCCAGAGAGAGAAAAACTAGAGGCAGCGAAATTGAGGTCGCCGAGGGGTTGCATGGAGTCCTAAATTTTTCTCTAGACGAGAAGAATCATATAAAAATACCATGCTTGGCAGCCCGACAAGCAAGTATTTTCTTGCAAAAACAAGCTCATGTTTTATAAGATGGTGTTAATATAGCGGGCAGCGAATATTAATTTCGGGAAATAACAAAATAGGGCTCTGCCTGGACAGTGGACACACCCTCTACTTCCAAGAAATAAAAAACAAAATCTTACCAGTCTTTTTTTTCTCCTCTTGTAGTTGATCAGTTCTTTCATCGACTAGAGCCTCTAAATTGTTTGCATATTTTTCCATCATAGCTATCATATTATCGAAAATGTTTGGTTTCCTGAAAAATAGCAAATATTTAATACCAGAGACATAATAATAGACGGAAAGTCGACAGCAGCAAAGCAGAATTAAATTCTGTCTGAATTTATAGTTTTCTAAATTAACTAACTTACATGCCCTTACGTAAAGGACGTAACCGCGTACGTATGGCTTTGAAGTCTGGCCTGGCGACGGGATCTTCCGCCCAACACTCGGAACAACATTCCCTCACACAGTCGAATCGACCAGCGAGAGCGTCCAGAGGAGGTCTGAAAATACATTTTAATATTTGTTTTTTTTTTTGTTCATTCAACGGCTGAGTCACTACTATTTACAGAGTATTTAATTTTATAAATTGTAGGTAGGTAATCATATTACGATTACTAAGACTTTTTTTTTGTTAAATATGATTCCTTCCTAACCGAATGTCAGCTATCGGGTAATCTCAGGGATGATAAGCTAAGTACGGCGTACGCCAGAAGATATTATAAATTACACGCACGCACGCACAAGTGTGTACGCAGTATATGTACTGCGCACACACTTGTGCATTATAATTTCTATTTATAGTAGACCTCTGGGTCTACTCTCATAGTCCAGTGAGACGGCAATCCGACATGACCGGAGAGAGATCAGGCGCAGGAACTATGGCTTTACGTGTTTTCCGAGACACGGGGGTATTAGACCGCCAATTTCCTGACTTCAAGCCGCGATTGAGTAATTTTTAAGATGGGAAAACCCAGTCACCATCATTTTGGCCCGACCCGGGATTGGAACCCAGGATCTCAGCGCGGCAGTTGTATTCGTAGGTACCGTGATGAATTAAAACTATGCCATCAAGGCAGGCAAATATAACACGGATTCAGCTAAATAACACCGCGCAAACGTTGTAAAACAATATAAAACCCTGGTCTCACGAGACAACACCAGACGAATATACAGTACATAATGCAGGATAATGTTCTTATACTTCCGTTCAATCTCTGCATCACCATGCCATAGTTGTTAGTATACAGCTGGTTAGTAGTGGCTATAGTGTTGCAGATGACACATACCTACCTGTAAGGCGTCGGGTCCGGTATGGCGAGTCTCCGCAGCAGCGTGGGGGTCGGAGGGGCGTCTGCGCCGAACGGCCCACGGCGGGAATGCATCTCGTATAGTACTAGAGCGAACGCATACACGTCGGATGCCGGCGAACCGTGCCGTGAGTCCTCTAGTATGAACCCGTCTTTACCCCACCCTGCAGACCGTAACAGCTCCGGCGATAAATAGACTAGATCTGAAAGTAATTAAAAAGTACTACGGTTATGTCGGTTTCATTGGGTGCAGTCACGTGGCAGAATTAAAACACAATTTTTGTCACTGTTCTGTATGTTAATAAATAATGTAATATTCAACGATTATTTAATAAGGGGACAATTACGAAACTTTATTTTTATTTGTCGAACTTACTATCAATGTGAGATCGTAACCCATTTGGATCGGATGGAGGTAGTTCTCCCCTCCTAAATTCATTTAATCCGAAATCTGCTAACTTGACCACCCATCGAGCATCCACTAAGCAATTAGAAGGCCGTAGCGCCCCGTGATATTGCAATGGCGACTCGTGAATAAATATCATTCCCTGTAAAAAAAAATAAAAATAAAAGCGCACATTTATAATCATAATCATAATATTATGACAATTTGTGAGATCAGTTTTTTCTTATTAAACGATTATTACAATATTTTGGATCAATTTTAAATATATCAATTGAACCTAACAGTCACGACTACATCAGTTAATAATGAACATAACTTACCCTAATGATATCTCCCACCAAAGAAGCAATAAACATATTATCAAGTTTAATATCATCGTTTTCCAGAATATCCTGTAAAAGAACTACGTGTTAGACTACGAGTGAGCACAATAAATGACATTTATTATGTTAAAATGTTACCTTTAGACTGCCTCTCGTACAGTACTCTGATAATGCGCAAACATTTGGCGGCTCAGTACAGGCGCCCACAAACCCGTTTACATTGTCATGTTGTAAATCGCGCATCTGGAAAAATATTTTTATTTATTCAACGGGAACACCGAATGTATTTTGGATTTTTGTGATCAATAAAGTATGTTTATTTATGTTCTTGTGAGACCGGTGTCAATGTAAGCATTTTATATGTTAAATTTATGTTCCTTTGTAGACTTGTAAAATTCGAAAGTCTTAGTTAAATCCGAGTTTATACGATATAAAGTGCCGTAACAGGTGCATTTATCCGTTTTATCGCACATTGCGAACACTCAATCTCATTCCTAGTCTTGAAACGTCCATAGTAATTTCGAAAATAATTACTTAAAAAAATATTGGTTTTGTATGAACAAAGATTTTATCTATTGCTAATTTTACGAATTGCACCTATATTAAAGTCTCAGTAATTTTAAAACAAAATTGCAAAACGTTAAAATATTAATAATCTTTTTGTATTGTAGGGATTTGTCTTTCTAGTGTTGTACTCTGTCGTCGAATGAGTAAGTCAATATTCTTCACGTAGGCATGGAAGTAAGTAGGTACGTGCACGATTTATCTATGTATGTCAGAAGACAATTTGTTATAACAGTGAAACAGACGAATAGATCCAGTATGTTTTTGTCTGTACCTGTTAGTAAAATGTGTATGAATTAAAGTGATTTATAAAAGTCAATTACTCAAGCCGGTACTATTTTCCGACGTTTCGCACATCGCTCAGGCTTTATATTATGCTTTTCATTCGCCGTTGTTCGGTTAAACGTGCATACAAGTGAAAATGTTGTTAAATATAAACAGCAAATGTAAATGAAGATATGTAAACAAATTGAAAGCTGCATACCCCTAACCTCCTTTGGTCGATGTAATAATAGAATAAAGCGCTATTTAAAGGAACACACTATTACTATAAATTTAAAGTTTAAATTAGGTCAAATGTATATATAGATAGATGTTTATAATATAATAGCGTGGTCAGTTGGAACTAGCTAGTATCTACATTAATCTTCGCGTAAAACTGAGTAGATGGAATTCAAATTGGCTTATTTATCATGTCCCGTATACCGAACATATCTGGGTACAACGAAACTAAAATAAATCAATTTGTAACATAAAATTATACGTCGACCTCCGTATACATACTAGTTATAAATTCAGAATATATTACATTTAGAGCAGTGTAATTTTCCTTACATATTTTTATGGTTTTGCTATAGACTCTACACTACTGAAGTGTTTGTTTGTTTGTTTGTTTGAACGCGCTAATCTCAGGAGCTATTAAACAAATATTGCAATTTATTCACTAATAGGGAGCTACAGTACTCATGAGTACCTAAGAACCTGGGAAGGATATAAGCTATTTTTTTATCCCGGGAAAATGTAAATCGGTATTTTTATCCCGGAAAAGTTATTTTCCTGGCGGAGCTGTGAGCAAAACCTAGTTTGTTTAAAGCTACCTTCAACAATCAGGCTATAATATACTTACAATTTTAAGTTCCTTTTTTATTTCTCTATTAATATCTATATGATGCCTTCGCACTCGCTTCACTGCGAGCAGCCGGCCGCGATAAAACGCTACTTCAGTGAAAATCGCTGAGTATCGAAAGTCCAAGTCCGGATTGGAACTTAGTGACACCTGTGGGTATAACATTGTAGGTATAGGTTAAGGCAATTTAAAATAGTCAAATCACAACATATTTTTAAATAAAAACAAAAAACAATAGACTGTTTCTTTTTTTAAATCTTTATTTAAGGAGCTTGTCGTTATTTCATGAATATGTCGCGCCGTACGACCACTTTTACCCGTGCCTACTAGCTTTTGATGATATCAAATATTTTTTTAATAAAGCTCTTGCATCTTCCGATACAGGAACCGAAAAACTATTTATACTGCCCACATTGAAGCTCAAAGTGTGAGGTCACACACTCCGACAAAAAAGGCTGGTTAACTAATAAAATATTTTATAGTAATTTATCTCCAGATTAAAAATCTATATGTACCTGACTAGATCGAACTCCGCCCGTGCTTCCCCCTCCATTCTTCTCGTTGTTTCCAGCTGCGTTATTTGAGGAATTGATGTTGGCGCCAGCACTGCTATCTTGCTGGAAAAATTCAGCTCTGACCAAGTTGCTTAATATAATACCTAATCTACTTATTACCAACATGAATATCTATCTTTATTGATTTTGAAATAACTGGTTTCGGGGTATCTAGAGTTTAAATAATCAGTGCTACAATATTTAATTAATTACGACATACGAACGTTATAATATATTTAAGAATTTTTACCTTCCTTACTTCGTGCAGTTGAATAACAAATAGGTCCATTAATTACTGTTAATGAAGTAACTTTTGGAATAACAATATGGCGTATCGTTGTGATTTATTACCTGACACACTGCTGTTTTGTCTAATGAGTTTACACAATAGCACTTTCAAAATTATGTATGCATAGCATGGAAGGTGTAATGAAACCTGAACTTGCGTTATAACTTTAAAGCAAAGCATACTAGTAAAGCGACAGCGAACTGCATGCAAACAACATTTACAAGTTCAGTTTACCTACTCAGTTTGTTGCCTCGGTGCTCGTCGTCCGGCAAATGTAAGTCTCTAAAGTCTATTTTCCAGAGAAGGGAGTCAAGTTCCTGTTCGTAACGCCATCCTCTGTATAGAGCGAGAGCGGCCAGTGCGAGTAAGGCCAGGGTCCCTCCAGACGCACCGAGTGCCCACGCACCAATATGGCCTAAGGAATAGGTACAACAAGAAACTTAAATAAATAAAATAAAAATCCGTTTATTGCCTTATTATTTAGTTACTTCTAATATTATAAAGCACAGTAAAATTTTATAATTATAAAGGCAAAAGGAAGCGGCTTAAGTGTTTTAACTCATAATACGCTTTTAAATGTAATTATTTCAATTAACTAATCATGCGTAAAATAAAATAAATCGCGGTAATGGAAACTTGACCTTATTAAAGCTATGTAAATCTTTTTATTGGATGGAGAACCCCTAGTAGATAGATCGTGATTGCACCACGCTCGTCACAATATATTGCATGTTAGTATATTTTAGGACCAGAATAACTTTTGCGTCAGTCGTCAAGTGTATAAAAAATAAGAAGGTATACCGTACTCGGGAAAGGAAAAATAAAATGTGTAAAAAATCTTAGGTAAGCCTACCTCGGTTATGGACTGGAGAGTATTTCATACAGATGTCGTAAAATCTACTACTTTCTGCATTAACACAGTGGATGAGATGAAAAGCGTATTTCATCTCAATCATGAAGGTCCGTGCTCAGCATTGGACCATTTAATAAGGGGCTAATATTTTTTTATTATTCTTCGGTCTTTCGCAAATAAATATTCTGCGATGGTTTCGTTGTGCAATTTAGCTGTATACAAATGGGACAAATTTATTTGACGCTTAGCTTATTTTCCACATAGCTACGCAACGCGAATAGTAAATTGGTTCACGTATGTGGCTATTTAATAAAACGACTAAGTTATTTTCGCACATTGCTGCGGGATATTAAGGAACGAACGTACCTAAATGTGTTTAACTTGTATACTAAAGGAGTTTTCGTGTTGGGACTACGGGTAGTGTTTCATTGTTTTCAGAAACTAGCGAGAGAGTATTATAAATACGTGTCGGCGGGTGCGGGCGCAGCGGGAGTCGCGTGCGGCCGATGGCTTGCTGCTTTGTATTGCCTTGTCACAAGGACTCGTTACGACGCTTTTACGACCCACCCCACTCACATTCGCTAACAAACCTTGCACTTAATGTCGGCCCAAAGTCAGACCGTACGTATTACTTTTTTAGATCGCCAGTATACAAAGTGGCCGGGTTTGTCGCGTTAATCGCTACTCGTAGACAAGAGGCGGTCCTTTTACTGCTTCTTATAGATTTAACAGAAAGAGCGCATTAGCGAGAAAACTACTACTAAACTATTACTTTATATATTTTATTCAACAGTACTTACCTATGATGACATACTTATCGCAGTTAGACTATATAAGTTATTTCTACTTACTGACGCATTTTTCTCCTCTGAATCCACATGGTGGTTCTGAAAGCGGCACTTGTCCACCTGGCCACTGCAACTCACGAAGGAATCTGACCTCCTTTAAAAAAAGAATTGCCGGAAAATTTGCGTGGGAACTAAAGTATAAACAGTTATTGAATGTAAAGCACGTAATGTAAAGCATGTAATCAATGCTAATTTAGTTAAGTATTTTGTTCTCACACGTTCCGACACATCACGACGCAAAACTGTACGTAATGACTTACCCTGTATACTTTAGCAAAAGTGTATATGTATGTATTCTTGCTATAACAGTTCATTTATAGTACATATTGGTCAGCCCGACCGGTGTAGCAAATTGGTAGGTTCAGCATCAGGTTTCATTAATGGGATTGTCCACGGACCAAAGATTTTTTCCCACTATTCCTAAATAGTGCAGGTAACCTAAGTATCCATGATTTTTATGTGTTCAAATATACAACTGAAAAATTGTTTTACTGACTTAAAATTACGGATTTGTTAATATTACTTATTTTTATGCGTACTTAAGTCCTTATGCCACCAATTACATTTCTAGGTCTTATTAAATTTTTTTTAAGCGTTACTAAGAATAGTCGATGTAATCGAATATACCATATTTTTTTATTTTAGCAATAAGAATATTCATATACGCAAAAGTGCTTGGACTATTGAAAAAATGTAGAGATTGATAGAGTTAATGTGATCCAGGTCTATTTATTTAACGAGTGTTTTTTTTATGGACACGGAAAAGCTCCACTGCACATGATGGTAAGTGGAGTGATTTCCAGATACACTGTCGACTGACCTTAGGTGATTGAGGTCTGTAGCCAAGATGTATTTCTACAATATTAATACTAACGTTATGTACGAGAATAACATTTCCTATGAATTGCCTTATCGTCAACATATGTAATTCCCATACATTATTTCTATTTTCTTCTACTGTTAACTATTGTAGAAAGTTATCTTGGTTTTAGGCCCGAGGTCCCTTCGCCAGTTGATACAATTATGTCTGTTTGTTTGGACAGCATATTACAGGCTGATTTTGGAACGCGATAAACTTACGTGGGTCACTTTGGCGGGTTTTAATACCTTATGTGCGGTGGTCACTGTCCGGGGGATACAATATTATATATCTTACCACCAGTGTTATGGTAATCTTAAATAATATTATGATGGCTATACCACAGGTTAAACATTCCAACAGAAGCTTAACTTTAAATATGAATCCATATGTCAGTTGGCAGCGGAGTGCATTTCCGAAGCCAAAATGTGACGTAACATACGTTGTGGTTAAACTGCTAGGAACTATTCACGCCACGTTTAGATTTGCTGTGTGTACGTGTGTCGAGTCTTTAATTTACTTTAAATTAGTTTGTATAAGAATTTGTGATTCTATAAATAAATAAAAAACACACATTGGATTCTCAGGTAGCTCTGTTACATGTTTTATAGCGTTTTAAAAACTTCAAATAGCCGACAATTGAGAATAGACTAGTTGGTAAAATAAATATGTTATTCTATTTAAAACTGCCTTTACGACAAAAGGGATATGATCAACGCCGCCGATCACCTGATTCAAATAGATAATCAGTATTTACGTTACTACAAACCGTAAATTGCTCCACTTACCGGTGATGATTTGTGTAAAACAGCAAGAGGATACAGTCCCGGAGGCTTCGTAGCGTCAATCGACAAAAGTGTGTAATTCCCCTCTGCGTCACCATTTTCATCCATGTGGATCCAGTAACTACGAGTATTTACGTCATAAATTGGAATCAATTGCTTTGTACAAAAGGTTTCTCTTTATTTTACTTCGATGTCATTAGGGAACAAGAAACAATTTGACTTGAATATTCTGAAAGACTTTTATCCATAGGTATTTGTTTGAGACAATAAAATAAAAAGAAAACAACGATATATTTTGCTTCGAATTTTATCTTTGAAGATCAACCAGTTACAAACATTTTCAATAAAAGTTTATAAAATCTTCGTAATTTAAACCTTGTTGAGTTGTATTAACGAAATAAGTTTACATTGCTTTAGCCGGTGTAACGTAGGCAATTAAGGGGCTAAGATCAAAGGTTTCATTAATTACTTTTTTTTAGGGAAACCAATTATTTTTTATAACTAGAAACATAATTATTATTAAAGGGTGTCCTTTTAACTGTTTCCTACGTGAAAATGAAATAAAAATATCTTGGTAATTACTTTTAGCATATTTCGCGAGTTTCAGATAAGTTTTGATTATATTTTTTAATATAAGTACTTAAATGTTTCCTGTTTGTATAGAATAGAATAATTCGCATTTTCTTTAAAATATGAATATGTGGATGTAATTCAAGGATTGTAAAACCTATTTCAAAAACCACAAAATCAGATACAATAAATGCCACTTTCAACTTATGTTTACATACATACATACATAGTTATGTATAAGCAAATTCTGGCAACAATATCGCGCAAGAACTTCTTCATAATAAGTTCTATACACATCCGATTCGTTGCAAGTCCTACAAATTTGCAGAAGTTAGCTTGCTGTGATTGCTTACACGGCTAAAATCGCGGAATATAACTTTTGTAAGCTTTCTTGTTAACTTAAACCTCGCTTTATAATAGAAAATAAGTACTCACCCCATAACGCTGCGGTAAGTGTTGTTTCTCATGCGAGCGGCTATCGCGCGGCCGTCACGCGAGCCCTCGCCCGTGCTCAGCGCCGCGGCCAGCCCGCGCGCGTACACCCACACCGCGTCGTGCAGCCATGCCGCTTCCACTGGTATCTACCAATGACATACTAACGTAAGAGATATGAAACGTCGAAAGACAACTAAAATATAAAACAACCGCGATAAAATCCGAAAAATAGTTTAATTTTAATGTCGTAACATTCGCGTTAACATAAGAAATCATTATAGAGATATACTAATTTATTTATTTGTATTTTATTTCACTAAAAATAGGCTACAATCGAGATATAATACGTATTGCAAATAGGTAGGTACTTACTACATACATAGATATTTGTAATACGAACTAGTAATCGATAGTAATCAAAATTAGGAAGATGTTAATTATATTTCACAAACAATAGTTTTGCGGCTTTGTTGCCTTTCAAAGATTTTTAGAGGTTAACCCCCATTACAATTTACAACTCTACAAACATTTTACAGAGGCGGGTGCGGAGGCCTATGGTTTTAAGTTAGAAGTATCCTAGGACCTACATATCCCCCAACGCTTTTCGTCTAACCATGACTGATATGCGAGTCGCCACGGACAAAAATAATGCAGATAATAGTAAGACGGAACATTCTGTACACGGATTACGTTTAGTAGGCTGTGACATGCTTTACCGGCGCACACATCTTTTAATGCCGCGCGTTACATAACTTAATCTTCATTCATACTCGCGTTGAATTGACAATACATCATAGCATTTTTGTTTGGCATAAACGAAGATCATAAAAATTGGCAAAACACTGAGATATTTGAGTGCTTAATTTATTTTATTGATAAATTGAATAATAATTTGAAGCGGTATTGGCTTTGTGAATCTGCGCAGACACCTTGTATTCTTTATAACTTATACCTTATTGAGGTACTTAACACAATAGTTCTCTTAATAGCCTGCTGGTTACCGAGTGAGTATCCGCTTTCAGCATTGATTGTCCTGTTTATAAGGTTCTCTGACAAGAGTGATTTAGTACTTTTATGCAACTTCGTAAACAAACACTTATATTTAATAACTTATTGCGATATATAATAGTGAACACCATGTATATTCTATGAGAGCCTTTCTTCAATTTTGATGTAAAATATGACTTAGTCCATGAAGACCTTATTTTACGTGCGGGAATAATTCCCGAATGTGTTTTAATCTAATGTATATTTATGTGATAATTACGTAATATTGCTGGTGATCCGTAGCATTTTAATTGACGCAGCAATTAATTCGACTACGGATAGTCGACTATAATATAATATTTTACTTATTTGACTTTGTGCCCCATATAGTGATAGGTTCGCCCCCCTATCACATCATGGGACGAAATGCACATGGCGGAAAGTGGGTGCACCGGTTGCGCCTCTGACTACCTCTTCGGGGATTTAAGGCGAGAGTGTGTGTGCATGTGTGTCTATTTCTAATGTTACCACCAATAAGTTTAACAAACCTTAAACCTCAAATTGGTGTCTCTCCAAAAATATAAGGAGAGTCCATTTAACGACACATCATATAAACTATCGATGCATATAAGTGAAAGTGTCAAAGTAATACACTCACACATACATACATTTAAATGCAAATATAAGTAACTGGAAGCACGAGTACAAACATGTATTTGACATCACTCTTTAAATGTTTCAATTTGAAGTCTATGTGAAAGTTTTATAACTCACCACTTTGCCTCCTCCGAACGAAAGTAATGGATTAGGGAAATTGAAGGGCGGCATTTGTAGCCTCCTGTTCACTTCAGCTGCGAAGGCCGGGTAGGACGGGGCTGGTGACGGTGCTACGGCGAGGTACGAACGCAACGCGCGCAGCGTCCGCGGCGACGGCTCCCTTTGCAGCGGCCCCGTCAGATAGCGTATTGCTTGCTCCGACTCATATTTTTCAACATCTACACCGATGGCGGCGTATTCACCTGTTAATGTCGTACAAAAAAATTAGTTATATAGTTAAAAAAATAACATTTTTGAGGAGACATATAAAATACCTAATGAATTGATTGCACCCATCCGAAGCCAGGGTAGGCCATTCGTGTACGCGTATAAAAAACTTCTGTGAAGACTTCTTAATATTTTTGTGTTGCTGCCAGCATAAATTCAAAATGTCCTAAATTATTTAAATGAGGTATCTATCAGAATGAAAGTAGGTAAGTATATCATTGTCCTGATTTATTGGAAATATATTGTCTCACTTTTTATACATGGGTTTTATTTAATTAACCAAAATCTTTTATGAAATTAATAATAATTTAAAATTATCTTTATCTATGTACCTAATTTAGTTTTTTAATAATATCACCGGTATCGCAGGTCAGTGAACTCTTGCACCTTCCAGCAGGTGTATGTAAATATTTTTTGGCGTCGAGCCTATGCATCGATGTCATTACAACACGCTCCGCTTGTCGATTTCTCATACACGCGAATTACTCACGTTTGAAAGCTCGAGATGCTCAAACCCACGTGGACTCGAGTTGCGCCCGAGTAATCGCGTATACGCAATAGGTACTTGTAAGGTTACTGAGCGAGTACTGAACTAATGTACCTATTAATTAAGCAACGTGTATTTTAAATTTTGAGCAATTAAAATACCTCACGTTTATTTATTATATCTATTAATCATATTTCAATAATTTAATATTTTATGACAGGTAAAAATGTATGAACTTACTTTTATATGACTGGTCTTAAATGGCGTGACATTTAAATTATACGTTTGAGTACATTTTTCATAACAGTCTAATTCTTTTGAACTTTGCAAACAGTATGCAATTACCTTTTTGTTTAATCTATCGAATATGTACCTACTTCAGTGCAATTTAAAAAATGTCGCGAACATCCAAGCGAAAGAGGCTACAAAGTGCTTTTTTGGAAAATAAATATCCGGTGAGCAACGTAAATTATAACTTTTGTCACTGTGGCTTGAAAATATGTAGCGTAAACAAAAAGGGGACTGTTGAAATGTCGGGCAGGCATTTTATTACAATGAGTAAAACACTATTATAGCAGGTTTTTAATTTTAAAGGGAACAAACCCTATGGTGTTTGTTTGTAAAGTTCTGTTTGTTTGCGGTTCCGTGCGCTTGAAAATCTTTTCTCGGAATAAAAGGTTAGAGGGCTGGTGCAGTCTTTAGGAATTACAAGTAGCTTTAGCTACTCTTTTGCCTATTAACTATATTTCGGCCCCGCGTTGGTTCCTTCTTAACGTATTATTTACTAGCTTTTATTTTCCGAGTCGCCCGCGTGAAAGAGAAAGGGATAAAAGTACCGTTATAATTTTTTCCGAAATAAAAAGTGACCTTATCTCCTTTCTAAGATCTTAAACTATTTCCATATAAAATTTCATCGAAATTCGTTCGTTAGTTTTTAATTTATCGCGTCCAGACAGACAGACTTACAGATAGACAGACAGACGCGTGCCTGTCTGTCTGTATATTAATACAACTGTTGAGTGAGAAAACTAAATAGCTTCACATTATGGTAAGTGAGCGTAAAAATACATAAACATTGATGACAGCATCCAGTATTTTTAATTATTACGTCCTGCATGGTACTGATGGCATTTATTTTGTGACGCAATTAAATGATGATGAGATGTCAAATCTCATAATATTTAGTACTACATTGGTTTTAAAAAACTCTGAAAAACAAGACTGGTGGTATCGGAAAAGTGGGGTAAATATTAAATCAGACTGCTCTTGCACTCGGGAGGTCTACCGCCGCCTGAAAACAATATATTATGCATTCATGTAATCTGTTCAAGCACAATGTAAACCGTATTTACACGAAAAACTTTCACGTTTGCGGTACATCCATTAATTTAAAGAAAACATTTCAAAAGTATTTTGCTCGTGCTCTAGTTTTCAAAATTCTCAACTCGAATTAGACATTTTCACGTCAAAACATTTAAATTGACACGAGTAACGTGTAAATTATGCAAATATTTATTGATGGATTAGAATTACGATATCTGTAGTGTTAGTGTGTTGTAGGATTTAGCGTTTTAAATGCATTTTTATGGATTTGATAATACTTTATCTCATTAAGGATAACAATAATCGACATGTTTATTTTGCATTTCAGATGATCAACAGCGCAGTAATGTGTTTCAAGTGCCCGACCGCTAAAATTATTTTCGAGAGTTCTTGATGAGAAAGTTAACGTGGTTCTGTAATCTGTCGTACAAAATGGAATGCCTGTTTAAAAAGGGGGTCGTGCCAAAAATAGTAAAGTAATTAAAACGTTCTAGAAAAATACTATTACATTTAATCCGGTTAAGAAGTAAAGACAACGCGTACCTATTTATTGTGTTGTTTATTGTATTGTATAAAAAAACTGATTTGTAAACTTATTTTTACAAATATGGAATTATAAGATTGCAATAAGTATTTATTAAAGCAATAAGTTCATTTTCGTTACGGCAGCATGTATAGAGATTACCCTAAATCTGGGACGTTGTTTTCTTCATGTTATCTGCACTGGGGGAGGCCTATGTTCAACAGTAGACAGTCGTAGGCTGATGATATGATATATCTGCACTGAATGTGAAGTACTTACGTCAGGCCTGTCAGCAAAATACTTTCACATAAAAGCTCGATAGACATGATAGCCTATTATGCGTTAATACATGACATATCAGATAAATGTAAGCGTATCGCAAAATACACTTCATGGTTCTTATGTATAATCGATCAACGTCATTTTTACTAGGTATTAGGTACAAACGGAATTCAATAGGCTGTAATTTTTCTTCAACATGTCACATTCGGGTTTCGGGATGGAACTAAGATTACCAAATTACATTCGATGTTTTTCTAATCGTTTTAGCATGATTTTTCATGAATGTTACAATAATTTCTGCTTATTCTTATGTACTTGGAAACACAAGATTATGATGTTAGGGATACTCACGTGGGATAGTATAGCGTTTTAAATATGTTACTAGATCATAGAACAATACTTCTTATACTTATTTCGTATTTTTTTGCGTGTTAAAATATATATAACTTTTAGAGTGGTACTGTACGGAGACTACTAAGGTTCAAGATTCGACCATGAACTCTAACATCATATCTGATGAGCGAAACATAAACACCATTCGAGGCGAAATGATTTTGTTGTTTAGGTCACGATTAGTAGAAACGATGGAAGGTTCACGATCCACGAACCGACAAGGTGGGTACTGACGAGAGGTCTTGTTGGAAGACGGTCGACCTATATAATGGTTTGGTTACATTAAATACGAACTTAGCGTGATAGACATCTGAATATAGAAAGAAAAATTAACCAGATCGCGGTTTGGAACGATATTATTAACCAGACCAAAATCTAGCCATGGCTCTAGGCCATGAGGAATCCTGCAATATGCACTATCTCAAGGATGAGAACAGGCCTATAACTTTTACTGAGAGGGTTCAAATTATGTAGAGCACCAGGGGCCCTGCATTATGCAATGTGCAATGCAGAGAATAGGCCTATAACTACAACTAAAAGGATTCAAAGGATAAACGATTATTAAATACATATTGTAATCGAGAGAAATAAAATATTTGACCGTACTTTTTTGCTGAATTGACTTATAAGTTATGAGATAACACCGACTTCTATTGTAGAGAAATCATGTGTTGTCGCCCCAACAAAAGGAAATATCTAGACAAATATATCAGCCTTGGCTTATAGAAATCATACACGTAGTAGCCTCTTTTCACTTGAACATGTCAGCTTTCTAATAAATGGTGTTTGGTATTAAAACTTTTTGAAGAAAACTATATTTTTTGTTGTTGAGTAGCTGGTATCCTCGAACAATACATTATTTAGCCTAAAAAAAAACGGAAGTACTGATTGCTTATATTTTTGCGGTATTCAATTATTTTTTTATTGTTTCACTTGAAGTACATATGTAGAGGAAAATTAAGAATATAACTTATATAAATATAGAGGCCTAATTACGTAAGACCGCCGAAGTACATAAAGCAGCCCGTAAGATATAATATAGGGCACATAAGGAATTGGTGTAAGGCGCGTAAGGTATAATAGATATAGGACTTGATGTTAAGGCAAGTGAAGACTGAGGAAAATGTCGACTAGCAAGGAATGTTGTATCCCTTGATCGGCACAATTACGCCGGCCTTCCTAATTGCTTCTTTACATTTCGCTTAAGTCCCAATATCGTACGAAGGAACTGTTGTAGTCTTTTTTAAAGTGAATGTTTGCTTTGTATGTAAAAAAATAGGACTGAATTTAGAAGCAAAGATAAAGAGATTGCTTTTTTATTTATATATTTGTTTCTTTGCAATGATTTCTGGAACTGCTGATCCAATCCTAAAATATATTTTCCTAATAGGAAACGGATTCTAAATCGGTATATGAATAAAAATAACAATATAATAGCTATTAATAGCATTCTAGAATACTATAAAAATATTAAACATAATAGTTCAAATAAACTTACCGGAATCTAGTAGTTGCATTGCGTCCAGTGCCAGCATGAGACCAATGTGGTCGTGATAGTATCCCACGGAGACGTATACTAAAAACAGAATAAACTATTTATACTGTTCGTAAAACCCGAAGTAACAAGGTTTAGGATGCTATAAGTACCTACTTCTCGTGTCTTTGTATGTGTCTCGAACGATGTCCAAAAATGGATTCCGTGAGAAATTCTCTTTTCTGTTTTCGTAATAATACGGCTGCCTATAAACTTGGACGGTTCGGACCGATATTTGTTTCTCTCTCGCAGCTTGTATAATTGCGCGCGCCAGCCGTGAAAAATCATGATTCTGGGCTTTCAGATACACGAACGCCACCTGTTAAACAAAATTAACGGCTTTAATTAAACAGCCTATTGCAAAATTAACCATTTTGATTTGGATAATGCCTTAAATGCCTTATTCTGAATGCGTTTTTTTAACGTATTATTTATTATTTATTTACATGCTAGATTTAAGAACGAAATCTTGAATATAGGTAAAGTTTTGCTTTCAAGAAAGGAAAAAGAGTGTAATGTGGTAACGATGCCTCTAGTTAATCGCTTTTTATTTTTGGAAATCTATTTAAAGCTTACTTTAGAGTATAGAGATATTATATAGACATTTACAAATTTCTTACTCAGGTTATAACAGCCAGCAAGCATCTTGAGCAAATTACCACGTGTTGGGGGATTATTTGTGTACGAAAAACCCGCTACGACACATTAGCGTGCTCAAGTTGTTTACCGGTCATTATACAATGAAATGGTTACTATTGGCGCACAAATTTTAAACATTAATAACCCAAATTCGTTTCAGACAGACGGATGATGGAGTAATAGTATTTTGATATGTTTACATGCATGAAATTGAAATGCGTGAGCACGGCCGCCACTGATCGGGAGATGTCGATGTCTGAGGGCCGCGTGCGCGCGAACGTCGCGTACACGCGCTTGTCAGAGCTCGCCACGTCGCGGCAGAACTGTGGAACACATCATTACTTTATTGCTGTCCTTACAATAAATAGTTGGGACTTTAGAGTTATTATTAAATCGACATTAACTCAGAATTTCTGTAATTAATTAATATTAACTTTTTTCAATACTCGGTAAGCCCAAGGGAATATAAAAGATATACATCTCAGATCACGAGTATTCCAAGACGTGTTTAGAGCACATCGTCGCATGTTGTCGGGGAATCAAACACTTCAAATTAGACAAGAAGGTATAGATGTGCTGACCATCTAAGGATGTTTTATCTCTTAACATTTACCTTGGACTGCACCTTACTTAACAGCAGGGGCAGTGAAGGCATTTTCCCGTGCCCTCCATAAAAACTCTGCATATTAACAATAATTTGTCGATTAGCAACCTACGTAATTTATTATTGCCATGATGCATAATGTTAGTAGGTGTAAATAATTATTCGCTTATGCTGTAATAACAGTTTATTTCAATGTATATCTGATGTACAGATTTTGGCACAGGATCTTATTTAACCGATGCGATATTAATGTAGGATATGCAGCCTTAATTTTTTATAGGTGCACGACAAAGTGTCCCTACTGCACCTGATCGCACCTGGTGCACGGGTCTAATAGAATGTCGACGAGAGATGATTACCCCTCGGCAGTCGACACAATTATGTCGGCCTGATGGAACCAAATAAACACAGGCTAATCTCGGAACGCGACACACTTACATGAGCTACTATGGCGGGTTTTAACATCTTGTGTGCGGTGGTATTATCCAGGCGGATATAAGATATATCCCATCACCAACAAAAGTTTCGTTGGGAAATTATCTGATATATTTTATTGAATGCACAACAATTTAAATAGAGCACGAGTTTTCACATCCCCTAACTATTCCATTTATTCAATTACTGCCATGAAATTTAAAGCAGAAAACTTGCAAAACGGATTTCAAAGGAATTTCAACCTTGGTATTTTGACTTAGTTACCCTAAAGAACCAATTTAATTTATTATATTGGAATGTATTATTCTCACAAGAGCTTTAGGAAGCTAGGAATGCACTAAATGTTAACCACTGTGGGTATGTACAGTGAGCCACAGGAGTAGATGAACAAATTCAAAACTTCAGACGTATGCACATTAACTACATAGAAATATTATCTTTTCTCTATCTAAAACAAAGCAAACCTTTAAAGTTAAGTGTAGCAAAAACGATAGTAGATAATACACAGAAGTTTAAAGGAGATGAAAAATGTTCTATTTGCTTTGTTTAGTACTTTCGTGGCTGAATGTATATATTATATTGGTGCTCGGATAGATAGAATGCAAGGTTTTTGAAATTTATTTTTCAGTGAAATTTAAACTTACTATGTTACGTAATGTAAATCGATAATGCTAATATCGTAGTGACAGCTGAGTGATGCATTACCCACTTTGGACATAAAGGTTCATTCCCAATGTTTGGGTAGGGGAGATTATGATCTGGAAATATTACTTTATTCTTTTTAAATAGAGAGCTATACAAAATTATGGCGACCACAAGTTAAATTTACTCAAATCAATTTTAACTTCTTTTGAAACATTACGTGTATAAAAAATAATATTCACGGACCTAGAAAATGACTCAACAATTTAAAATATAAACATAAGTTGTAGAGGAAATATAACTACAACAAACAATGGAATCTACAATACGGTAATAAACTGTATGGTAATGTTTATTACTTACGTAGCTAATCATGGGCAGGTTGAAAGCGGCCGCCATCCGACCTTCGTGCACACACGTCTCCTGTGGTCCGATGAATGCAGACACGTTGGCTGCCCACAATGCTGCTACCTGATGAATATTACATGTAATTAACTATAGCTTGCAAAACACTTGCATTACCCAATGGCAGGAATCATAACGCGTTTTTGTCCTGTAAAAAATTTAGGACATATGCAGGGTCATTTTGACATCGCGTTACCAAATGAAACCACATACTTATCTACTTGGAAATAACACTTTACAATAAGTAACTTGAGCCGTAGATGTAAAGTAAAAAAGTGTAAGTTTCGAATAAAATAAATATTAATAAAAAGCAATTTTAATTTTACGCGCCCTAAAGCCACTACTACTATTCTAAGAGAATTCGTTGCAGCGGCAACATCATACTTTCAGTCAGAAACACACCCACGCACACGCCATATTCGCATTAAACTACAAATTTATCAAAATATCTGTAAACTAAAACCAGGATTTTTCGCGAAAATATTAGTTACTAGCTTCCGCTCGCAGCTTCGCCCGCGTGGATTTCGGACTTCAAAAATGGAGGAGGTGCTCAATTTGTCCGGATGTTTTTTTAAGTACGGTGGTATGCAGGTGGTCCGATTGTCCTGTCAGGGTCTGATGATGGGATCCTGGTGAAATCGAAGGAAGCTTATAGCATGATTCAGTATTCACGCGTGATGGCTTATTATTAGCGTATTTCATGTATAACTTTGGTGTTTCTATACCGATTTCTATGATTCTTTTTTATGGAATATTTAATTATGTTAACTTTTTTAATTAGGGATGACTGAGAGTGTTATAAACGTAAGAGTACAAAGATACGAGACAAATATAATGAGAAAGCTTCGAACTGCTAAGCTATCAGGAGTTACACGTGTTATTGTGAGTCAACCATAAAAGATAGACATATGCTGTCGTGGGATATTTTTTACATAATTTTAAGGAGAACATTTCCGTCATACATGATTTCTGCGTAGCTTTAACCATTAAGGTTGCACACGCGACGGAAACTTAAAAAATGGAGCAACTTCTCCCGTTTTCCCAACATTTCCCTTCACTGCTCTGCTCCTATTAATTGTAGCGTGATGAAAAGTATATTATAACCAGCACAGGAGTATGACAAATAATTGTACCAAGTTTCGTTAAAATCCGTCGAGTAGTTTTTGTTTCTATAACGGTTATACAGACAGACAGACAGACAGACAGACAGACAGACATACAGACAGACAGACAGACAGACAGACAGACAGACAGACAGACAGACAGACAAAAATTTTACTAATTGCATTTTTGGCATCAGTATCGATCCCTAATCACCCCCTGATAGTTATTTTGGAAATATATTTCATGTACAGAATTGACCTCTCTACAAATTTATTATAAGTATATAAGGTCAGGTGGGGCAAGTGCGCCGACGGGGTAAGTGCACCTACCCTAAAAAAATCGAGAACTATTGATGTTATACAATTACCGCAATCTTACATCTATGCTACTAACTGAAATACAGTTCCACTAAAAAACATAAATGGCTATGTTCATTTTAATACCATTTATTCGCCATTTTATTTTAAGTGTCATTTAGACCTATAAACCGAGATGACCCCGTGAAAGATAACATCAAATATTTCAAGATATTTAACATATTTCTGTAAACCAGTAAGGTGAATACATAGTTTAAACCTTTTATTTTAACTTCCTGCCTGAATTTTATTTATATATACTAAAATAAAGGATTTTTTAGCAATGCGAAAAAATGTACCTAAAAATTGTCGAGTAGGGCAAGTGCGCCACAGTTAATAGTCGTATGGCGCACTTGCCCCTGAACCATATATAACCAACCTTTTTTGAGAATAAGTTTTACTAATATGAATTATTGTTATTAAAATGTTATACTTAACAGCAGATTTTTTTGTACTCAAGGTATTTTGTTTTGAGCCGACTTAAATAAAAGAGCGTATTAGTTAATTCGTTTTTACAAAAGAAAAACTGAAATACCTTGGTGTAGAGCAACTTTACATGAATAGGTTGCAACTGTTCGATCAGGCACGTTATCTGGGTATAATGCAGCTCAAACATATCAAATGTCATAAGGCCAAATTCTAAGTAATTGAGTTATAACGCATTCAAAATTGTTAATTTCTACATTTTTGTATGTTTTTTTTAGTTTTTAGAAATAAAATGGATTTTATATTAGGGCTACCATTTTTTTATTCCAACACATCCGCACACAAAACTCTAACATAGCAAAAAATTATATATCAAAAAAAAATCTAAAATGTTTTCAAGCCCTGATTTACGTATATATGGCGCACTTGCCCCGAATTTGATTTGACAGCCATAGTTTGTTATAATATTGAGTGATTAAAAACTATCCAAGAGCAATGCGAGTAAAACTTATTTCTCTATGGACTAAAGTGTGTGTTTTCTTTATAATGTTTCATATTGGCAGTTTTTACACAGGCGCACTTACCCCATTTCCGGAGGCAAGTGCGCCTACTACCATTTTTTACTTTGAGCAAAATATTATTAATTTATGGTCCGATTTCCTTGAATGGCTATAGGTTGTTATCACAAAATACCAAATATTCTTAAATTAATAAAATTACATTCTTAAGTCAGCACAAAAAGAAATTATTTTGCATTGAATCCAGCTATGAAAATTTTATGGCGCACTTCCCCCGACTGACCTTAGATAGATAGATTAGTGGATGAATTTTGGCACAATGTCAGCAAAGGTGAATATGTGGTTTCATTTTGTTACGTAATTTCAAAATGACCCTGTATAGGGTTCAACAACGACTAATGCAGCTGACAATATTATGAACACTTGACAGCCGACTGAAAATAGTGGCAAGAGGCAACGAGTTCTGTCGAGTGTGCACTGTTGACAAATTTAACAATTTAGTAAAGCTACTGTTGGCTTCAGTGATCGCATAAAAATTGCTCTTGTTGTATACTTGTATCGTTTGTTAATTGCATTAGTTGATAGTGCTTGCTTGTCGTCTAACTTTTTCAACTTAAAATACATGACTAAACTTTAGATTGATGTGAAATATAATTAACTAGAGGAGTAAATGGATCGAAGTACCCCTATAGGTACACTCGTTCTAGGTTCTTGCGGGGCCTACTAAATAGGTTGGTATATAATATTTTCAATTCATAATGATTGATTTGGCATAATTAGTTAACCAATTCACTTTAGTACAAGTTATAAATATAATGGATCGTTACTAGGCGCATAATTATTCATTGTCGTGAAATCGCTTATCAGTAATAGTATCAGTAAGTAAAATTTCGACTACTCAAACTTACTTTGAAATAAAAAATCTACTTAACAAAACAACCAACTCCTTACACGCAAACCACCGTGTTATCGAAGTTATAGTTCATAATAAAAACAAACTACTAGTGTTTCAAAAAGCAAACCAAACAGACAAAGGGAGAATCTTGTTTTTTTTAGTCTATTTAAAAAAATGTTCATGTACTCTAATGAGATGTTACTACTTTATTAACGTAATAACAATTGTGCTCGTCACGCATAAATATAAAATACCTTTACAAAAATCACATAAACAATAAGATAATAGGTCCGGAACCTACGGAAACCTACGGTCCTACGGAATAATAGGTCTGCTCCATGATCCTCACTTTACTAAAACACAAGTATAGTAACCCAAAACAATTTGTTACGGATTAGGCAATCAAGGGACGTGATCGGAGATTAAAAATGCTGTGTTTTGTTCTTCATTAACGGCTACTAGGTTACTACGGCTCGAAAGCTTTACCTACGTAGATATTTCAAATTTCAATGTGTCTGTTGCGTGCTCTAGGCCAAATGCCATCATATTGTCTTCTTGAAGTAATTGCAGCATTATGAACAGTAATTTGTGAAGTGTTAGTTCAATAAAATAAAATCAAGAATTTCTCTTTGGGACAATGTGAACGCTTAGGTATTAAAAAAAATGGATGTTTTAAGCAAACTTTTCGCCTGGTATTTTGGTTTATTTTATTTAATATTTTTTTGAGTAAATTGATATATATCGAAGAATGTTTAAAAATGTTACTAGCTCAGACCTATAATTTTAGAATATTAGTCTAGCATAGCATTTAGGTAGTAGAAACTAATTATACAATAACTTTGATACAAAAATGTAATAAAATCGAAAAAAACAGAGTTATGGGTAAAAATAGTTCGTTTATTATGATTTTAATGTTTACAATGATAATAAAGTTGTTGCGAGTTAAAAGATGAATGAGGTTTTTACTGTGGTTTAGTTAGCGGATCCAATATTTTTCCACTCGTTAAGTTTACGAGCACTATGTCAAAATGCGATAGCATTTTAATATAAAATAGAAAATATATCTCGAGACCCTTGACCGTCGTCCGCTAAACGTTCTAACTTGACTCGTAAAAATAACAAATATCATATCGTATCCAGTTGTAGCGGTAAAAACTTAACGACTTCATTTTTAATTTAGCTGTGTGCCGTTGCGAAATTGTGTTCCTAATGTTCTTTTAGGGTTCGGTAGCAAGGAAAGGAAAATTATAATATAAAAACAGCGCTAAAACGGGCAAAATAGTTCTATTTCAATGTCTAAAATTTGCGTTAATATATGAAATAATTACGGAAACGGACCGTTATACTTTTGCAAAATCCACTGCATGACACTGCCGTATCATTTGCCTTAAGTACTCATATTAAATTAAAAACTACAGCACTATATGTATATGCCTCCATTTATTTAGAAACCCGCCAAAAAGATGGGTATGATGTATTGATTTTGTGATGTCTCACCAAAAAAAACAACAAGCAATTTTGAAAGATGCATGGCCATCACTTTGATTAGTTTAATTCATAACAGCATAATATGATAAGTTTTCAGTTGCTGGTTTTAATAGAGCCTTTAAGAAAATTTTAGAAATAAATTTAACATTATTTTTTTACAATAAAAGGTTAAACGGAATATTAGGCAGTTGCCACAGTAAATTGTCCGAATGGAAGTGGCCAATAATTAAAGCCAGGCCACGTTCCTTTTTTGCTAAAATGTGTTAGGGTTTATTAGAAACAAAAATTCTACGGACGCACGAAGCCCGTATTTCCTAGGATAACTTAATAAAAATCGTCTCCATATAAATGAAATAGTGTTGAAAATACAGTCTACAGTTGTAGACAGTTGTCTATGACACCTCAATAACAGGCCTGCCGTAGTCAGCTAAGTTCGTGTAATATGCACGAATGGTATAATTTGTAGTCCAATGTTTACACAATAATTAATGACATGTAGGACAGGTAGGTCAGACGTGAAAATTTATTATTTATCATTGATATCGCTCGAATAGTAATTACTTTCAGAGGCAAAGTGCTGGAAATTATTCTCTATTTGTTACTCATTAGGTGTAAAAAAAAGTTTTATCGGGTCCCTGTTCATGTAATTCTAAGTAAAATGGGATTAAAGAGCAAAAGGAACAGCTAATAACACCGCTCTCGCGCCAGAGGAACTTTTTTCTATTAAACTTTTTATTTAGGTCACCGTGGGTGCCTTGAAATTTTTAATTTATTTATGCCGGAACCAATTAATTACACTCCGTTTAATGTCGGTAAACGTGATATATCCTTAATTTTCTAACGAGCTATAAATAGTAGGATCCTCTACATTAGATTGTGTCTAAAAATATAAAATTCATTGAGTTATGACAACAAAGCTTATAATTAATCTATTAATATTCTTTTCATTTCAAATTTAAATAACGACCATCTATCCATGGTTCCATCCCTCGACGCGATTTGATTTTTTTTTCATAAAATATTTATTTTAACCTCTTTAATAGTTTGATAAAAGCAACCGGACTGACAAACTATCCAAAAACCTAATTATTTCCCTTCAACTACCGCGAAATAGTAAAATGAGTAACCTAATCAGAAATTATAATAAATGGCACAGTTTATAATTGAATCGATTGAATGTTGAATCTAGAACACAATATAAATATCATGATGAAGGTATTGTCCCCTGAGAGACCAATTACGATGCGCTTTCAAGCGTGGATTTGTGGTGTATAATGAAATAACATTTGTGTATTTTACTGGAGTAAAATACATAAGTGTTCAGTAAAATACATAATTATTATTTAATTATACACGACAATACCTATTCGTGAAGTCTTCGATAAAAAACATCTGCACCTACGCAATTTTGTCTATTGTACTTAATAGTGATTTATATCTTGGAATATACCACATGGTCTATTCTCAGGGCAGGAGATGAAAATTGTGAAACAAATGACTGGCCTTTTAAACTGTAAAACATTTAGTGGCAAAAAAATATATTCTTGAATTTGTAATTTGTGGTAGTGTGTGTAGACTCGTAAACTGAAATAAGTTGAACGAGGGAATAAAATTAAATTAAGCTTTTAACTTTCTGAAATCAGACTTATAATTAAGATTTATCTGCGTTTATCTTGTAGCAGGCATATCTATATACTTATAAAATGACATTATAATTATTGGTTACTACCAATAATTATAATGTTTTTAGAAATATGGATATTGTTTTTATTAATTCAGATATACTGTTGGAATAAAATTAATAAATGAAATATCTCTGGCGATAATTGTGTGTGGGTGTGCGATTATGGAATTTCATATTAAATAGTATAAATGGGATGCAATTAAATTCACGTTGGTGTTCCGTCTCGACATACAGACTATTTCGCACACGTTATCATTTTAGTACAAAAGCCGTCAAAAGCAAGAGGGGTACAATACACGATACAGCTGTGCTTTATGTCCTACATCCATCGCTTTAACTGGCTGCACTACAGGTCTTTCTCAAAAACTTTATCGTAAATGTGAAACGGCCGTATGCGGGGCGGGACACTTATATGGGTAAAGTTTATCTGATGTTTCCTGTTGTCCCATTTTCATTGAAATTCTTTCTCTAAACTTATTTTTATCCTTGAAACTTAATGTTTATCACATATTCCAGCCTCCAGAAAAAACTTCTAATAAATTATAAAAGAGAGTATTTCCTGCCCATTTGTTCGTACTTTTTCAGAGGGAAACTGTATTCGAATTTCGAATAAATACATCTTATACGGGATGTCCTAGGAACTAATGTCGGATAATTTAGGAGGGTGTACAATCTTAACATTATCGGAATTATTGAATGTTCTGTCTGTGCCGTAAAAATATGCAGGGAATTTTGTTTTTAATTTTTGTCTGGATGTATGTTGCAAAAGGCTCGACCGATTTGGGTGGTTTCTTTTTTTAGTAGTCATAATTGGCAAGATAAGGTTTGTAGGAAAGAATAATTTTCGTAGATGAACGAGACAAAACGAGAAAAGCTGTAAATTTGAATCTTTTTGTACACGTTAATCTCCGAAACAACCTAACCAGGGTTGATACCAGCTTGAAAGACAAAATTATTATTATGGACTCGATAGGGGGCTTTATTGTCGAGATATAAAAGGTTAAAAATTAGTTAACATAAAATGCGGTTTAACAGAAGGCCGTGCTGGCCTTTGTATCAGAACAAATTAACTATGCAATTAAATAGGAAATGCTTTACAGAATTTACTTCCATTAGTTATAGTTATAGCTAAGAAAGTCAGGACTCTAAGTTTAATAAGCAAGATTTATTTAGACTTCCTTTGGACTAACATTCTTGGACACCCTATATAAAAATCCTCACATGCTGAGCGGCGACGTAAAGTGAACCCGCGATTTCCATGTATACATTAATAAACCAGGGATACGTCAAGCCACGCGCCGAGGGTAGTCCTATTGTTGGCGACCAAAATCGACTTGGTTAAATTCAGAGAATGTTTTATTATCCCGTAGAACGTACAGATTATACTTTGTATGTTATTTAGTTGGATACGTAGTTGGTTGTACTCTGAGGATGATTTATGAGAGATTACAAGCATTATTAATAGTGAGATGGCGGCGATAAATTTAATGTCTTTTGAAATTATAATTGAAACTATTAAGACACGTTATTAATTATTACGAATAAACAATATGGATGTGCGAAAACGTATTTATCTAAATACTAATTAAAATAGATCTTCTACATACGTTATATCCAATAATATAAATTTTCTCCTTTGGGCCAATTTCCAGTATTTTTATAAACGAGAAAATAAAAAAAAAAATATACTGATTTAATTGATCAAGCGAAATTATTTTTACTCTTTATTTAATTGAGAACTAATAACGAGATGCTTCAATGATTTTAATAGTCGCTGTTCTACCATTTGCTGGGTCATTGCTTCGGGAATAATGTACCGTTAAGCGTTTATTTCTGGATTGTGTTCGGAGTGTAATGAGATTTTAACTTCGCAGACATTGACCGTAAATAATACGGGATTTTTAAAATAGTTTATACAATATTTCCTAAAATTGAGACGAAAAGAATTCACATAGAGCGACTATGGCCGTAGTGTCACTGCATGCAGCGGCTCGACTATGCACCTGGCGTAACCAATATCAGCGTGTCACGAATGCCACTACCGTCAGATTTTTTTACTTTTATTCCTTTGTTAAATCGTTTTACTGTTAGATATCCAACTACAATTGAAAGGTGTTAGATTTGAAGTCGGCCACAAAAATGTGGATTGGTAGTCCCCATTCTTATGGTGAACTCTTAGATGTAGTTAGTTGTAAATACTGAATTATTCGTAAGTGTTCGGAAATTAAAATTTTGTTAACTCGTATTTTTAGTAAGATTCATTTTTGTAATCATGTTTTTCGTTTAGTATTGACATCTGGAATTCGCTTATTAGAACACTCCTCAATAACAGCATTGAGCTCAAACTTGATATATTTCTAACTATTCAGTATTCTTGTTCTATTTTATTTATACCAAAAAAAATGTTGGTTAAAAAGAGATAGGAACATCGTAAGGTCTCATCGGTGAGATGAGCGATCTCTTCCAGACAACCAAAGAATGGAATTATTTCTGTGGAGTAGCTGAAGTGCGGATATATTTATTATGTGTATTATATACGGACATTTTATTACTTACGTCCGAAAGTAGGAATAATCCTATTCCGACACAAATATAAGTCGCCACGCACTAAAACTAATGCCAGTGAGATCAAGAGTTCATTTTGCTACATGGAGTTATAGCCATTGTAAACTTCGGTCTATGGCCCATAAAATTGGCCACCACGCACGAACGCCATGCCTAATAACTGCCTTATCTCGGGGTGTTGGACGCTGTGTAAAAGGTTTATTTCAACATGTTTAATGGGATATTTCGTAAGAGGAGATATTTATATAGCGTTGTGGTCTTTGCTATTTTTTGAGGTATTCGGCGTCCAAATGAAACCCATCTTATGATTAATCAAATAAAATATTACAATAAGATCGATAAATAAATAAAATTCTTTTCGTATAAATGATTTAGTTAAACAAGTGCTGTGATATTTTAAGATCTTGACACGAACGTTTCAAACTCTACTTGATTCTTCGGAAACATGTCATTTATTACGTTTGTGCTAAAATATTTCTAACAAAACAAAATGAATACTAAGTAATTATAATCGTTAGGCAGATTTTAAAATATTGCCCATTTCTTAAAAACGTGTCTACGTACTTTCAGTGAGGATTAAAACTAACATGATACGATTTACGTATGGACGTGCCAAAATCAATGTAGAGCACTGTAGAAATAGTAAAAAATTAAATTTATCTATTCGATTCCTAAACGCACGAAGATGTTTTTATACAAAAGATTTTTAAACGTAAGTAATTTTTGTTTAAATAAATATAGATATCAATTATCCGGAAATTTTCTAATGGCATAAAAACGACGTGTACTTGTACAACGTCGTTTAATTACGCGTCTATTATTATCGGACGGCATAAGAATCTGTGTTCACAATCTGTGAAAGAATAATGGGCGTCGAGTGAGTGGGCTTTAATTTTTAACTTCCAAGTAATTTTGCAACGTATTGGAAAAAGTGCTTTGAGACTAAATTGGAATACTTTTAAGAGTTCCCTTTCTTCCATGTTACTTTGAATACAAAATTGCTTACCTGTCGAATAGACACTTCTTCTTGTCCGTACGTTTCAGCGACGACAAAGTCCAATGAATGTCCCATAGGTCCCAACAATTCTTTGTTTACTTCATCCACTGCCATGGAAATTGCTCCTGGTAACAAAATGTATTTTTTTTAAAAAAGATGAAAATCAATTTTGCAGCATTTCTGTATTTCGTGATTGACGTTAAATCGTCCAGTGATTTCCAAAAATGACCGGATTGTGACCCACCTAGCAAAATTTACAAAATTCTGGACTCAGCTTGAAGTCATTTTTAATACTTATAGCATACAAGAAGTGCTGTATCTATAAGAATATTATGAACTTTTCTCGTCCAATAATGGCCGTTCGATTTTTGGCTCGGTCGTTCAATGTAATCGTATACGTCCTATTTTTTAGGGTCCACCCAATATTCCCTTGACTGATCAGTCGCGACGTATAGTTTGGGACATACTGATCTAGTCTATTTTAAAATTATTATGTTGACTTATTACCATATACTTTTAAGAAATTGTCAATGTTCCTTGTAAATTCCTAATTCACTTTATAAACAGTGGCACATCAGCGTTTCTTCCTGCATTTTATGTTCATGATTGGTGACCACTTATGAGCAAATGACCGAGTTACTTGATAACCTTCAGCTTCAAAACTAATAAGCTTAATAACTATCGACGAGTACAAGTTTGTTCAGAACGTATGGTTATTTGTATAACGGTACCTGAAATAACTCTTCCGGGCTTTGAATAGCTGAAGTCTCCGGGCCGACGTTGTGATCCAGTCAGATATCCTAAAGTAAACTTTTCGCCCGTTGAACCGGTCAGTGATACAATCAGTATAAACCAACATAAATGTATCTGCAAAAATAAATTCATCGTTAAAATACTAGTTTACACCGTTCTCTTTCATCTTTATGATTGGATCGTAATATCGAGATCAAACATCTTGCGAACTGATATATAAAATGATCCGAAAAACCTAGATTGGAGAAAAAAACTTACACAAATTATTGAGCCTAGAATGGTAATTCCCAATTTTTAAGACACGTTACAAATTGTTGTGGAGCTCACGCGCCGTCAATATTTTTTCGTTAACGTCTGAAAGCAAGCGCCGGGATATGTATGTAGACATACCGCTTTTAAACACACGCTTCAAAGCTATCTATTATATCTGCCTGACTATTCATAGCCCTAAACTGTAAGTGTTTGTTTTCGTGTTGGCCTAAAAACATATAAAAATTCATTCTCCGGCATAAATATACAGATTTTAGTTAGATCAGGGCCATGATTCATGTTCCAAAAATAATATGCCACTTCTAAAATATGTTAACATGTTCTTGATTATCCTAAAGTGCATTCATTACATTCCACTTTATATTCGGGGTTTGGTACGATATACTTGATCGAAATGACAAACAGACGCGTAATTATTCGTAGCCTTTACGCAATGGCACCGACCCAGTGTATTGGTTAGTACAAAACCAGTCTGGTGAGGTGACAGGTTCGTGAGCGCAAAACCAAACATACTATTTGAATCATGTTGTGAAAGTTTGCCATCCGTAAATTGGCTTTACTTACTTTTTTGAATGCAGGGTCACAAAAGATTTCGGCTAAGCAACGTAATGGTATTGTGAAGGATTATTACATTGATGTATGTTATACTTTTAATATCTTTTGTCAAATGGTAATTAAGTAATGCTAAAGTAAACTCGGTGCCGATAATTGCTATAAAATGGTGAAAATATTCACATGCCATTGTCGACACTAGCGTGTTACTAGACAGGAGGGCTCGTTTTGTGTTCAATGTTAAAAATATCCCCCGTATGAGATATTTTTGTCTGACCGGGTTAAGTCTGTTAATGTCATAAATAGGTATGGAGAGTTGCTATGCAATTTAAAAAATGCATTTGACGAGATTCCTTATCAATTGTTACGTAACCTCTTTCACATGGAAAGAATTAGTACCCGTCTGAGCAAAATATATTTATTATGTATTTAAAATCTGATGGAACAGGTTTCAATTAATAACAGGTAAAGACCAAATTACAGGTAAAGACGCCACGATTGCCGCAATGACGTAATACCATTACGCTGCGGACGTGTAACAAAGACAGCGAGATATTCCCCTTACGACTTTTTTTTGTATGATTTACAGTATGATATATATGTTACTTTTTATAATATACACGTTGAGACTTCGTTAGTTTGCAAGTATGGACAGAGCCGCGAATTATACAACCAACAATTTTACGGCATTCACATGCACTAGAACCATTGCAACAAAACCCGACGAGACGTAGATACTTAAAGTCGCTATTCGACATCAAAAGCTACTTAAAAACACTCAAGTTATCCAGGTTTTATGGAGACGTCATACGTTTCTACAATGTTATCGGAAGTTTAACGTACAGCTCTTGCGCAGTAAATTGCAACTTTTATACAATTATATAAGTACTTGCTTGGAACACGAATGTTCAAAGTAGGATTAAACAATCAGCCAGAGCTAACGATTAATTGTATTTCGGAGTTAGCTAATATGGAAAAACATAAAATTGATTACACAAACAGAAGATAATTTGTTTAATCGATTACTTGAAAATAGGAGCTAATGATTTAGACTGATTCTATTCGTCTATTAATAAAATATTTTCTATTGTATTTGATACAAACAAAATTAATATCAATTGATGATAGATACCACTCACTTTAGACTTTGTAATGTTTTATTTATACGTTTAACGTTCTAGTTCATACTATTTATTATTTTACAAATATTACGTATTAGGTATGTGAAAGTTTGTGACGATGCAATGTTTGGATCTTTGTTAGCACATCATGCGTGAACCGCTGAATGGATTTAGATGAAAGTTAAAGCATAGACTGAATCCCAGATTAACTATATTTTATTTCAGGCGGCTTTTATCCCGGCAAATTTACTGCATATTTTTTATTTTAAACATGTTAGGCGCCACAAGTAGAAACTTATATTGCAATAAAAATTATGTTTGTCCTACTAATAATGAGACCAGTTATTTTAATATCAAAATTGGATAATTAACATAACAAGCTTGTATTGAACCGTAACTATATTTACTACATATTTAAATGATATAATACGAACTTAATCATGTGACCCGAGCATCTACTAAATAAAACTAGAAAATCCTTGTTATGAAAATAGGCGAATTACGATGTCATTTTCCTATATATCGAAGAGGTCAATACTGTACGCGATAGTGCAGTCAACAGTCGACACCCGGGCGCGGCATTGACATAGTTCCTGCGCTTGCCGCGTGTCACACCGCGTCAACGGCCCGCAAACATGCGCACGCGTTCCCTAATTTTAATATAATTGGCAAAAATCCTGAGCTATCGTAAAGTAGGTGAACTAGTATAAGTGCGTACTAATTTACGTCGAACCACATGAATCGCTTCCAATTGTATGAAAGCGCCATGTGCATAGGAAGTTTTATACGAAAACAGTTTTTATGTAACCGACTTGAATAATAGAGCTTTTAAGTAATTTTCACGCAATTATTTTCTAGCCTTTCTTACATATTTAAACACGTTGCTCTGTCACGCATCAGGTTAATTCAACTTAACCTGTCCCCTTAGCAAAATAATCAAATAAATAATAGTAAACTAGTCCCGACCCTATAGTAAGTATAATTTTTTTTGTTGCGGGAGAATGACGATCTACGCGAGACTTTCGATTTTACAATATTCAGATCGAAAACAAATACAAGCGGGTCAAACAAAATTTTGATTTAGCGTGGGGTTGCCACGTCCTCCCTACAAGAGTTTCATCGTCCTCTGCGCCACCGATACTGTCATGAACTTGAATATTATATTTTATCCCAATGACACATTTTTCATTAAATATAAAGTTTGAGTATACGATATTATGGTTCGAAAATGAATATTATTTTTTAATAGTGTTTTAGTTAGTTTTATGTAGAGAGATAATTCTATATTGAACACTACGTAAGTAAAAGAAAAAAATATAATTATTAACTATAGCTAGTAGAGTGTAGTGTGTGTTATGTATTCTAACAACTCTACTTAAACTTAATCTATCGAATTTCAAATACTGTTTTAATTTTAGTATCTAGTCAAGGTACTAAAATTAAAACAGTACTAGAGTTCGCAAGTGTCATCTCATTGTTTTAAATGTCTTGTCTTTAATTAAAATTCATGTTCGAAACACTGTTGTAATCGTCAATTTTATTTATGAAGTTAGGAAGACATAGTACTGGGTGACATTTTTGAATTTAATTACTAATATTTAGGAGTTGATTTAAAGAACACCGGTTTTTTATATATCCCAAATAATGTATTTTTTTATACTAAAACTAATATTTATATTACAAATTTATTCCATTAGGTAAGTTTTTCCGCTATATTTTTTATCATTTATGGTAGGATATTGATACAACAATACAATTTAATAAGGAAGTTAATTAATTGTATCCTATTCTTTGTAACAAAAATAAATAATTGCATTTTTTTTATTTATAATGGCTTAAAAATAATTTGAAATATCTAAAATGTAAACGATTCAGTAATCTGTGGTAAAAGGTCAAACAGCTAAAAGGTCGAAAGGTCCACAGGCTGGATCTTGTAATTGGCCATTGCTTAGAGTATCTCTACTTTTTGTACATGTGTGTAATTATGGTACTATGCATTTCTTAACCACAAGAATATAAGTCGCTTGTTTAACTAAATAAATATGTCCATTGTCTAAGTTACTCCATTCGAAGGTAATCAGCGATATGGAGAGAGCTGATGGACTCTAACGCGATAACTTTTCTAACACTGTGTCAATATTTTTATATGATTTATTAAAAAAACTTATTGGGATAGGTATAACTATTGTGGCATAAAATACTTTCGAAACTAATACGACGAACGTTACTTTGATAAGTCACAAAATTAAAGCAGGTAAACGTGACATAAAGTTGTAGAATGTAATGATAGAAATGCTCATTCACCCATTTTGCGTTAGCCTGTCAGTCAATTGAAAAGATTCGCATTTACCATTTACCCAGTTAAATTTCGCAATAAAATATCTCTCATTAGTATTCACGTTGGCGATAGTCTATACATTTTGGAACGATCGATCGTGCCCACATGATCGGAAAACAATGTCTGATTCCGGCGTCGCGTCGCACCCGTACCCGCCGCGCCCGCGCAGCCTTCTTGTCGCACTGTCACTTAACGCGCCTGATACATATTAATGTCATGTTTAACACTGTTTTAGGTTTCGAACGATACCTGCTACATAGTTTCAGAACTAACAAAATACCGTAATAGTGAATACATGAAAACGCTATTTCAGGAAAGTTTAAAAACATGAATTTAATTCACATGCACCATTATTATTTAATGATATGTTAAATAATAATATGATGTAAAATAAATAATATTATTATGTTAAAATATATTTAGTGAAATATAAAACTATAGGTAACTGTTGTTGAGTGTTTTATCTTCTACTCCATTCTATTCCAACTGGCATTCCAAATTAGTTTTATCTATTTAATAAGTGCTTGTACCGAACAATCTCTATCGTTAAGGATAGAGAACTAGGATAGGCTAGTTGAGAATGTCTACAAGTACATTGACATTGAGGACTTATCTTTATGACATAATACACAAGGATGTTGCATGCCCGGTAACGTTATTTCGGTGGAGCAACATCTACGCCAAATTCAGGAACCCTCGGGAATTAAAAGTTAATACCTAAGTCTGATGCCGCGACGCTTATATTTGCCAGACACAAGGTACTGCCTGGTTTGCGAATTAATTAATTGACCACATGGCTTTATATTTACTTTATGTATTACATCTTAATCCTACTAATTAAAAAACGTACTAATAATTCCGAATAATTATTACTACTATTAAAGACTTAATTTTATTTATGGTATACGGCCTACTCTATAGTAAATGACAAAATGTGTAGAATAGAAAATGAATTTAATTAACATCTGTAAACGATCATCTCTTTTATTAAAAACGTTCAGATGCAAAATGCCGTAATTACTACTTACGTCAGTATTCGTGTTTGGAAATAATAATGAGTTTTGTTTTATTAGTAAAGTAAAGTAAATTATTCTAGCCGAGTGTCTTCAACTACATCGCCTGTTTAAGGCAACCTGCTTTTGTAATTTACTATGATTCATGTCTGATAATGTTTGTTTCTTCTAAATTGATAATAACAGGAAATCTATAGTAAGTAGTTATAGATATTTTATCCGCTATGCTTACGTGATACATAATTTCATATTTTATAAGAAGCTTGCACTTATTCTAGTTCCTTCACTAAAAAAGTTTTATATCACGAAATCCCATTAAATATCATAAGTATATATTATATCAATCTTATATTGAAATTCAGATAAAATATTTAAATCATGAAAATTATTCATATTGTTTACACTTTATGCAAGTTTCTTTGATTCAAGTGTATTATTCCATAATTGCGTGAGAAACGTAGTTATTTATTATAGGTACCTATAGTTGTCTTAGGAGGACAGAGTTGAATGGTAGACACGCTCACTTCAGCACGCTATTCCATTCTATCTTTGTCTCTTTCCTGTTTACTATGAATATTTGCAGGAGTGTATACTTACACTTAGCTTTTCGTCATTAACTATCTATATTATTGAACTCTGAATATGGCTTTTTAAGTTTCGAGTTTGATTCACAGACCGGGAAATTAAAATCTGAGATAGATTTTCGATTAAAACACGACTTAGTTGAGTCGTTCTAGATTGGAATCTGTATCACATCATAGTATGTCTGTATTTATATAAGCGACTTAATCGTAGTAATAATTAAATATTCTCATGTACTTACCTTGAATTATCATAAGCGCAACTATGTTCGCCTACGTGATGAATAAAGCATTTTATTTTTTGAAAGTAAAGTCGGTTTACAAGTTGTGCTGAAAGTCTTACATTTTAATGTATAAAATTCGTTGCCGTGTATGCAACTATAGTTTAACTATTTATTAGTCAACAGCCTCTTAACTGAAAGTCTGGGTATGTAAGGTAGGCGTGTAAACATTTTTATGATGTGCGATATAAATTATTTTATTATCCCATTACATTTTATTGGTTTCAATTCTATTTATTTAAGTATATATAAAGCTACGTTGTTTATAGGCCAATGTGAACTACTTGCAAATTTTTACGCATTTATCCTTCAAAAATAAGTACGCAGATTGATTAAGATGATAGGTGAATCATAAATCTGGTAGGCAGTTGAAACGATAAGTACCTGTTGTATCTCATTTTATACTATAAATTTAGTAATAATTATAAAGAAAGGAAAAACATTTATGGCAAATACTTCTTAGTATCACCTATGATACGACATAATTTCATCCAAGCTGCAATAATGCTTATGAGGTAGACACAAACAAGAAAAAGAAAATGCATTTTTTAGTTAGATGAGTACCTAGAAACATGGTTACTGAGAAACCGTGTGTAGATGGTATATGTCCACAACAGTGTCAAGAGAATCTACATCAGCATATTACCAAACAGCAAATGCTTGTCGCTGATTTTCTATTAGACTCTAATTAAGTGATAGAGCCAGTTTCGATGAGTTTTGTCAGCAGCACGAATGGGCCGGTTGTAATTGATGATGAGTAGTATTTATCGGTTGTCACTATCTGATCAAGTGCTAGCTTCGTTTCCTGGCATTATGCTATAAAATCACCATTAAAGAGACTATATAATATAAAATAGCGATGAAGAGTCTCGACGATATATCTTTAAACCTGTGTTCTTTATCAAATCTATTGAAAAGAAAATAGACATATAATAGAGTTGTCAAAAAAAATAGATTTTTTAAATCATGTAAATGTAAGTAGTTAAGCAGGTACTAACTTTTACTGTGATCCCTCTTAAAATTTCCATGTTGCGCAAATTTTAGAACTTTCACTTGATTATTTTGATCTTCATCAAAACTGGTGTATGTATATTCATTTACTATATTCACAATTTTCCCGCCATTACGTAGGTTTCCCGCGACCGCGGTTGTACGCGTTTGGAGCGCGTCGTTCTAGTTCGACTGACGGTTTGATACTGGAAGCTCACCAGACACCAACTGCGTTCTCGACTCAGTTATGTGATGACAGTTGATCCGTGACTGATATTCAGAAGTGGTTTAATATGACTCATATGTTTCGCTAATCCCATGCTAAAATTTGAACGAAGAGATAGAGGTATATCAATAGCATATTATAACTGTTAACTGTGACCACATATCTAAAGAAACTGATTTCGTATTCCAATACCACGTTGGATGACTTAACTCATAGATATAAAATGTAGTTACAATTTAGCAACTATCAACTATTTAAGTACTTCTTCTGGATTAATTTGAAATAAAATGCATGAAGAGTTTAATTGCCGTGTTGGTCTCATTTGTTTTTTAACATGTTGCTGCCAATTTCTAACGATTATCGTTGCTTTGATGTTATCTCGGTCCATCTCCAAAATTTGACACACATTGTGTTTTATGTTGATTTGGATAAAACAAACCTACCTACAGTTATTACTTTTAAGAGTTAATTAACTATGTAACGTCGCTCTAGCATTCTTGGTTTAAAAATCCACGCGACTTCCGTTATTCAGCGAATTTGTATAATCTCATAAGATTATGAATATTTTATCATTGAAAGAATGACAACATGAATGAAATATATAAACAACCGGTGCGCGGTCAAGGCGAACATGCTCATGCCACTACGTGTATGTAGGTATGTATGTTCTTACACAGATACGAAATGCAACATTTGGTAATACTTATTCTCGTTTTAGGTGCTCTCCTAAAAAGAAAACTGAAGATTAATACAATTAATTAATACATACAAACCCAGACGAGACATTTTAAAGTTAATAGTAATTATTGCGTATTCATATCTGTTACGATCACTTTATTCTTAATTACCATTTACCAAGTACAGACTTAAACCATTTTGCGTATAAAAGGCATCAGCTGTACAGAACCTTAGCTTCCTCCCTTTCGTATAATTTTTGTTTTCATGAAGTTTTTAACATAAACCTTGATATTATCCACATTTTTATGTCAGTGGTAGAGGTATGTTGCAGTGATGTTTGCAGTAAAGATGTATTGGCTCAACGTGGTTGACACACTGTATCAGTCCACCCCTAAAATTTATAAATAATATTTAAATACTTTTATAGTATGTAAGTATAGAAGAAAATAAAATGTTTTATATTTGATAGATAAATACCTACTGTAACATATGAAGTATCAAGTCAAAGACTCACAGGAACTTGCAAGTCTTTGGAATTTTCGTTGGCATTAGATCAAGTCTGCATACTTAATAGGTACAATAGTGCTTATTGTATTTTACATACTAAGTGGCTTACCTGTATTAATTTGCCTAAAAACATTTACTTAGCTTTCCATATTAGGCACAAACAGTTACACCCAAGCCATGGCTGCGTTGAGCCATAAAAAAGATCTTAAGAGTGATTACGGTACATAGTAACAATAACTTTAAGGATACGTTGGCTTCCCTAAGTCCATAAAGATAATATATCATATAGAAGAGAGAGAAAATATCCGCGAAGAGTAATTATTTGATGGATTTCTTGGTACAGTTATAATATGCTTGGGCTGAGAATCGTAAGGTCTCGAGTTCAATTCTAAGGTAGAGCAGTTAGAGCACCAAAAATATTTGACTTGGCAACAACAGATCATTCCCTGTATTATTGCGGAGCGGATAATATAAACTCATCATTCATATTCCAGGGCAAAGGCGAACTTATGAATGTAAGATGTTATGGACGTTGAGGATAAATCACCGAGTTTTACGGTAGGTGCCTATCCACGAACGGTAATATCAGTTAAATCAAGTTTTAAATTTAAGATATCCTTATCATTTTGAAACGTAAACAAATTAGATAGATTGGATAAATTGCGAATCTTTGAAAATTTTAATAACCAGTGTCGTATTAAGTAGCATGATTTACAGCGCTAGGTGTACATAATCTGTAGGTATCTACATATATTAAAATTGTAACATACCGGTATTTGACCATTATTTGATATTACAGAAAAACTAACATAGGGACGAAGAGGAGGGGGGGGGGGGTATTTATTAGAGCAACAGAAGCTAAAATAGCAGTTTATAGAATTTTATTTCTGTGTATATGCGTACGTTTGCACATGCATCACGTAAAAACTACTGCCTGGAATTGAATGCAGTTTTCACCGATGTATGCTAGAGGTCTTACTTAAAATATAGGCTCCATTTTTCCCGGGAAAATATAAAGGGCATTTTTATCTCGAAAAAACTTACACGCAGCCGGAGCCCCTAGCAAAAGCTAGTCAAAAATACTTTTTTTAAAGTGAGCCTGTATTTATGTATATAAAATATTTTTGTATATAAAAGGATATAGCTGAGCAAATCATTAGGTACTTACATTGTTTCTGTAACCACATATCATAGGTGTGCGTAGGTACTACTATCCACTCGTACCTACGTACGCGGAGCCTCTTTATATATTTTACCTAATTTAAAATATAATACCAGAAGACAGGTGTGGACAAAAGGATATTATTTCCACATATATTATAATTCTCTTTGGGATATTATGTATGGGAGGTACCTAAAGGACAGATATCTACGATGTATATAGCTTCTTTGCACACATAACTATGCCACGAAATTAAATTCAACAAACTTACTGCATAGTAAGCTAGGTTTTTTAAAGGTTGCGGCTAACTAAAACGGAACTCTCATTAGCATATGCAAAACAGTTTGAAATATTCGGAACCAGGACATTGCACACGTCAAGTTTTTAAGTATGTTTTAATATCGGATCAGCTAAATTCACGCAATTTTCATTGAAATGCAAAAAAAGTTGCGATACATCCATTTTAATAGCGCGAAATCCAAAATAGTTGCAAAGGCGTTTATAAACTATCTATATGTGACTACAAATATTAAATCTACTGTCTACATAATATTAAATATATTATAATAATTGGGTACAAGAATGCAAATGGTCCAGGTAACGATAGTCTAGGTGCTAATAATTCACTTATATGAGTTTTCAACCGCCCTACTTGTTGATCTGACCGAGAAAACCTTTACAAAGATGTTTTCAGCGTGGCAATTGGTTGATAGGATTATAATTGGCTTTTTCTAGAATTGCGTTGCAGTGGTAAAATTTGGATGGGAATATTTATTAGGGAGTAGAATGGAGATGTTATAACTAAAGGAGTCAAGCAATTTTGTTTATAAGAAATTTTATAATAAATATATTGGATGTTTTAATTAATCCCTGTTTTATTATTTTCTTTCTCATAGCAAGTAATTTAAAACTAAAGGAATCATGACATTGATAATGTTAATACTTGGACTTATGCTTGTTGCTAAGCGAGTCCTTAACCTAGTGTTTATTTTGACGTCAAATTCTTCCTCGGATGCCCGAAATAAGTTCCAGTATTTTTTTGTTGAATTAACAATCAAAACACAGCTTTTATTTAACTTTTAATACTTTAAAATATACATATAAATATAATGTAAATTTTATTTACCACTTAATATTATTAATAAATTAGCTTATAAATATAAGTCATATTATATTACCGTCCATTTAATTTATTTACAGCACTATTGCTTAAAATTTAATCATTAAGGCAAGTTTATGATACATGTATTAGCAATTGGCCAAATGCAGACCGCAGTCCTATTGCAAGCGACGACCTAGCCGGGAGACTGCGCGAGCGATGCTATTATAAAATACGCACAGCTTTGGAGCCGCTCTTTAGTGGCGCGGCGCGTTATATTAGACTGTAACACCGATTTTCCATAAACGATACTAATCTTTCTTCAATTCGATCCCGAGGAGAAACCAATCCAAATAAGTCATGTCATGCCCTAGAGGGGTCCAGTACAAAAAAAATGCAGGGTGCTTTTTAGGGGCACAACGTCTATACAAGCAGATTCCTTGATACGGCATATATGTCGGTAGCTACGTCCCCGATAACATTGCACACGCACCACGTCTGCTTGACTTAACTTTTCGTATTGTGTGCATTTAGTTTCTACTGTGCATTACTTATGTCTTGCAACAATTTTCTTTACAGTGCTTTAATATTATTTCTCGATGATGCTCGCTTGGCTCCTTTTTCTTCTTCTGTTACTAGCAGGCGTGTCATCATTGCACTTTCTAAAACATAAAACAGCAGTAAGTAAATACTTTTAAAATATTGCGAATTAACAAAACTATTGTCTTTGGAAACACGACAAAAATAACTTACCATAGCAATTTCCGGGAAAATTGTACTCAGGTTGAAATTAGCCCGAGAAGTTACTGGGAAAGTAGAAAGTGTTCTGTCGACGTTGTGTCCGACGCTTTGCATATTGGACGGCATGAGATGGCTGTTAAAGAATTCGGATTGGTATTGTGTACTCATTTGATTGCTCACGTAATTTGGGAAATGTATTTCTTCTGACGTTAGATTCGAATGCCTCTTATTGGCTACCTTATTTTGCCATAACAAATGCGAAGGGTCATTCCAATCCTCTCCTTCTACATTTGGTTTAGCTCTCTTGCTTTGGTATTTCTTGTTAGACTCTTTTTTGGAACATTCCAACTTGTGTTTCGTGGCGGATTCTCTTCTGGAACTTTTATAATTTGAAGGTATTTTATCTTGGTGGAATGTGGTTAAATTATTTTTTACTTTTAATTCCTCATATTTTTGATTGGTATAATTACATTCAGCTGACTGATTATAATCAATATAGTCACTTGTAAAAGCTCCGCTTGCATAATTACTGGACATCAAATTGCTGCTTCCTGGCATAAAATTTGAATAAAAAGAATTGGATATCGTGTTGGTAGTGGCATTATACAGGGTCGTTCCAGAAAATTGTTGACCGGCATAACCGTTATCAGAATAATCTATGATCGGCGGAAAATGAGACACTTGTGCTATGCTACTGTCTTGCGTAGCGTTGAAATCATTGTATTTTTGTGTCGTCATCATAAATTTCGCGCCACTTGGATCTTGTATTTTTTGAGTACAACTGCCTCCTCTTATTAAAGCTTCAGCAGAATAATTATTTTTATGTGATTTAGAATTTTTCTCTGGTTTATTATTTGTTTTTGCTTTTGTGTGTGAAAAATGGGTCATATTAGTTTCATAAGGTTGGACTAATTTTGGTTCATTTAACGCGTAGCAAGGTTGAGCTAAATTATTTTCTGGCCGAGAATTCATGATTTTACGATTACTCTCGTTTGTGAAATGCAAAACATTTTCTTTTGTAGGAATTGTTTTAGACGTTTCCACATTGGATGGTTGATAACGAGAATGCATAGTATCCGTTGAACGGTTCATTAGTTGTGTAACAGATAGGAAATTCCCGCAGTTATTAATTTCGCTATGCGGCAGTGTTCTATTTATTACGTCTAAATTTTTCTTTTTATCGTGTGGTCCTAATGCCAAATCGCCAACTAATGTTGGCAAGTTCATGGGAGGAGGTTCTATACTTATTTCAGTGGTTCCTAAGGGTCTTGCTGGAGGCCATATTTGCAAATCTTCTTGGGCAGTTTGCGTAGTAAAATTATGCATTGCTAAGGGAAAGTAGTTACTTTCAAGGTCTTGTTTTTTGGATGCGTTTTCCAGATTGCTGTATGAAGACTTTTGATCTGAATGATTAAATGTTATTTTATTTGCATCTTTAGCTTCACAGTGTACTGTTGTGCAATTATTTTGCATTGGTCTTATTTCAGATGTCATCCAGTTAATGTGCATTTTATTAGACGATTTTTTTGTGTATTTTTCCGACATTTGTAAGCTTGCATTTGATTTTGTCCCCGTATTCAAGCCTGTGTCGACATTTTGTTTCGATTGATAGGACTTAGTATCGTTATTTTTAGGATTAATATTGGATTGAATGTGTTCTAGAGGTAAATAATTCTGATGTTTTGGTAGAATCTTAGTGCCACTATTACTTGTGTAAAATGGAACATCTTCTGCCCACAGATTAGTTGACTGAGAATAAAAACTGGTAAAAGTTTCAGCAAACGTAACAGGTTTGTTTGTTGGGTTTTCTTTTTTACTTGAGTTTGTGACTAAGGGAACATGAAAGTCTGGATTAAACGGATTGTACGCCGTCGAGTATGGCGCGGACACAGTAGTTAAAATATCTTTACTAAATGTATTTGAAGTTGTGGTACATGTAACAAAATCAAAGCTTTTATGCGACCAGCCCAAGTCTATATCATATGTTAATCTTGATGGTCCCATCTTCATGATATTATCTTCTACGTTTGTGAAGTCTGATTTATTCTTGGTCGTGTACTTTTCCATAGCACACGGATATAGCCCTAGAGTATTGAAATCATGAGAAGAAGTAATATTGCTTGAACTGTAAATATTATTTTTAACAGTACTAAATGGATCACCTTTATAGAACAAATTGCCATTACTCACAAGACTAGATGATTGACTTGGCAAAGTTTTATTTATATTGCAATCAAATTCTAGCCCAAATGTAGTATCTGCTGTTGTACAATTAGTCGATATTAGTGATGGCATCGGTAGATTTAGAAATGGGTTCTCGTTTGAGGTACTTGATGTCGTTGTGTTTATAGCTTTTGATTGAGAGTCTTTATTAGATGTCTGAGCGACATATTTTTGTTGATCAGTTTGTTTAATTGTATTTGAAGAGGCAGTTTTATTAGGACATTTAATTTTCAATTCATTATTATCTGTTTTTTCGTAATATTGAGTGGGTTGATTTACTAATTCATTACGTCTCTGCGTGGAAGACTGATTAGTATCTTTAGAAGTTTGTGGAGCAGGTTGATGTTCTTCTGCTGGGCTATCCGCTCTATTTCCGCTAACCAAAGGAAATGACATAAGAAAAGCAGCGGTTGGTGAAGCGGCTAGAAACTCTTCCGCTAATTCAAGACGTGCATTTCCAGCCTCAACGTTACCATCACATAATGCAGTATCTAAAATTGTAGGCAGCTTGTTTTCTTTATCTCTATCGTCTATCGGAGTGCCTTTTTCAGTTACTTTATTTACCTTGGTACTTTCATCTTTATTATCATTGCCACTCATGGTTTTCATTAGTGTGATCATTGAAATTGTAGTGGACGTAGATGGACCTGTTTCAGTTACCGTGGATTCTTTGGATTTTGGAGTCTCAAGTATTACTTTATCCAATTTACTTTTAATGTTTTCCTCGTTACTCTTTGAAACTTTTGTTTCATTATTGACAAGACTTCTAGTTTGTTCTTCGTTTTCGTTAGCTTTATTATTGATAGTTTGTTTATCTTCCATGACATTTTCATCAAGTTTTAACGATTTATCATTTTTATTTTCTTCACTTTGTTTATTGTTATCATTGGCAGCTTTATCTTCTTTATTTGGTTCATCTATTATTTTAGCAGTATTGGCCTCATCCACTTTAGTTTCTTTTGCATTTTTTTCGCTTGTCTTTGATCTTTTTACAACTTTTTTGGCACATTCGTTTTTTAATTTTACTGTACTTTTCTTATTTTTCGCGACGGATAAAGGTCGTGAATATGCCGATATCGGCAATATGTTGACCATAGTTGTTTTTGTTATATCCCCATTATTATTTCTACCAATCACTGGTACAGGATGTCTATTCACTGATTGCATATTTGGGTTTACTAATACTATGGTAGGTGGCATTGGAGGGATCAATAAAGGCCTTTGAGGGAATATATATGGTGCAGCGGGAAGCACAACAATGGTGTTTTCTGGGGCTGAAAACGTAAAACTAAATTAAATAGAGAAATTATATAAAAAGATTTAAATAATTTCTTATGCAAAGATTTTAAAAGTATGACTAAATACACCAAAGTCATTCAACCACAGTAATTTCATATGGGCTTCTGATGACCAATAACTAAAGCTATACACAGTAAGTATAAAAAACCCACCTTTTCATTTCCTAAGCTTATTCTTGGATATATTTTTGGTTCCTTTATAGCTATTTTTGGATTTTGCACATTTGTTTCAACATTACTGACTACCAGTTTCTCCTTTAGAGCATTTTGTTTTGTTTTCTGCAGAATTTTCATCTTCATATGCTTTCCATCTAAAATTAAGCAATATTTTTTTAAATACTGGTCATATACTTATTTTGAGAAACAACTTTGGGACCGACACCAAAATATGTATATAAATAAAAATAAATAAGCATAATATGTACATTGCCTATAGAATTCAAAATGGCTAGAGCGATTTTAATGTATTTTTTAGATAATCTTTAGGTTAGTACCTGTGTACTGTGTAATACTGAGAAGTTTGGTAATAATTTAACCACTAGAAGTCATCTGACTGTTGATATACCCATACAAAGCCCGGGCAAGTGGTTATTACTATTTATATTCTAATTTAAAACTTCACAAAATTCTATACTATTATTAAGCTATTATACACCTTAGACTGTGATTTTCAAATATACTGTATTTGAAAATAAGATGTACAAATAGTTTCTAAGTACAATACCAAAGTCTATGTTTCTATTTTCAAAACAAATATTCAAAGTCAAATAAAAGATCGTAAATAATCTTTTCTAAATATACGTAACCGTGAAAACCTGTTTAGTTAGAATGTAAACATAGCCAAGCCAATATTATTTTCATTAAAATACTGTATATACCTTATTATAAATATAATCAATGATTAATTTCATAGCATTTTAAACCATAGCTACAAAGGAGAGTGGTTATGTATTCATCGATTTATTCATCGTATTTTTTAAATCATTATCCATTTTAAGTGGTTCTTTCTGCATTAGAGTTCATATAGCTCAGGTATGGCGACATTTTAATATCATTGGAATAAGAACTTGAACAAGAACTAGTGGAGGGGTACTCTTCAAAACCAAATACTGTTTTGATCTTTTTTTCGTATTTAAAAATATTGTTTGACCTTGAACTTCGAAGATACAACAAGGAAATCATCCAAATAAAGTAGGATGAAATGATTTTTTTTGTATTGGATTTAATAATGAAAAAAACCTTTTAACAAAAGAAACCAGACCACAAAAATTTCTGTTTTATACAGATTTTTTATACTTTATTTAAACATGTGTTTGGCTGATATTATGCAATTAAGTGTTGTCTTTAAAACATACGCACTAGTTAGTGGTTCCACAAAGAAATAGAAATAAATGTTGTAACAATGCATTCATAATTATACTTACTTTTAGTTCTCCTAATAGCTCCCGATGACACTTGAATTGAGGCATCTTTTGTGCTTACAGCTACTTGTGTCTCTGTCTCCTGTTTATTTACTTCAATATAAACTTGATGTGATGCATCTTTGTATTGTTTTTTATGTTTGACACTTTCAAGTTCCACTTGCAAAGCTAAAATTTCAGCTTCTGGAAACATTTGTGTAAAATTTATTTAATTACTTTTAAAATTATTCAATAATATTCTCTTATTAGTTATACTGATATAATACATTGTGTTAAAGCCATTTAATGTTGGTGGCATAAACATTTTGGGTTGGAAAGAGGAATGATTATTGTTGGAATTTTGGTTGGAAAACAGAGTCAGTCCAAAAACATTTTTAAATGTTTTTCCATCTTAAAAATTACTTAATTGTTTGGAGTCAGAAGTTGGTGGTGTGATAACCCTATAATAAATTATGTGTGTATTCTTTGTGAATTATCGCTTGCTTTAATGGTGAAGTAAAACATCGTGAGGAAACCTGCACACCTGAGAAGTTCTCTATAGGAATTTTGGGGGTGTGTGAAGTCTACCAACTCGCACTAGGCCAGCTTGGTGGACTAAGGCCTACTTCCCTCAATAGCAGAGGAGGTCCGTGCCCAGCAGCGGGACAGTTTATAATACAGGGCTGATGATGGTGGCTTCTGCACCTGATCTCTCTGGTTATGTTAGAGTGTCATCTCATCAGACTATGAGAGTGAAGGAACATTGAGAGCACCTGTGTAGTGTGCTTACACTTGTGCACTATAGTATAACTTGCTTAAAAAGCTGATACTATCAAGATTAGCTGTCATAGCCAAAATTCACTGGGAGTGGATTTAAAAGGTAGTTAGTTAAAACAAATTTCATACTGATTATTCTAACCTTTAGTAGAGACTAAGGACCCTATGAGTCACATACCAAACAGATAGATGATTACTTACAATAAAACAATTTGGTAGTAGTAAGTATAAAAAAACATATATTGTAAGTAATGGAATATGGCAAGAGTAAAAAGAAATTATTGCTCTTACTATAATATTTTCTAAAGTTTTGATTTGAAATTACCTTTTCATTGAACTTACTTAGTTGTGTTTGTTCATGTGTGCAGTCGGTGAGGCATAGGATAGCTTTTTGCACTATTTCAACTTTTGGATATTGCACATTTTCACTTCCAATTAAATCCCTGGCTTTGTTTATAGATATTACTATTTCCCCGAGTTTTGTAAGGGCATCGTTGAATTTGTAACGTCTTTGACGCTCCCATTCTCGACATCTCCTGAAAAGTTGTATCATAAGAAATAACGGTATATCTATACATTAGATCGATAAATTTATTGAAATAAATTTTTCATATACATAAACTACATAAGTTGTAAATTTACTTACGTTGGAGAACGTTTATTACCCGTTTCCATAATTCATTTAATAGAAATAACAGTTCGTTACTTGCTTTTTCTATGTACATTAATAGAAAAACGATTTAAAACATTAATTATGGTTTATCTTTTAATTTTCATGACATTTAAGATTATTAAAACATTAGGGACAATTGACAAACAGTTGACAAACATATATGAAGTGACATATCACATAAAGAGATTTGACTAAACTAGTGCTGAGCGAACACATGATACAAATGTGAAATCCCTCAAAAATACCTATCTTAAGAAACTCCAAAAAAACTTCATACGTCATGGACTAAACTCTAAACGAATTTATAACAAACCAAATATGGTAATTCACGTAAAGGTTTATTTGTAATGATATTACAGTGCTACGAATCGATACTATATCGATATTAATAAAATATCATTCGATTCATCATGGCTTCCCTAAATGATAAGTCACTCTGAATCACTCGAATAAAATATTTTCAAGAGTCGGCAGGGTATGTCACTCTCAAACAGTCACTCTATTTGTTTTGGTCTAACCTCAAATTAATTTTGTTGTAAGATACTTTCAGTTAGATGACACTGAGAATAAGTTTTCAAAACACTAATCATGCCTTTTATCCCTATTTATAAAATAATTATGTACGTAATTAAATTAGATAAAGTAAAAACATAAAAACAAATGTCAGAGGCTATTTTAATTAATTAAAAAATATGCATTACTGAAAATTCCGAACGAAATACGATAAAAATTGACTGACACAATGACAGAGATTGTGGCAAGTCGTCTGACACAATTTCAAACGAGTTGCCACAATATCTCATGATTGTTATTAAATGGTAAAATATTAAAGTTCTCCTTTTGTTGTAACATGACAACTGAAGCTTAATTTAATTTTTCCATTTTATTAATACAATTATAAACAAAACAACGCATACTTTTTAAATTTTATTCTAGTTTCCAATAAATTACATATCTATTTTCTCATAAGCATGTTAAAATATTTATTGCATTAAGTGGCAATATCGCCTTGTTTCCGTAATTTGAATTCCGGTTGAAAATTTTCAAATTTCCCATTGCAGTTTGTGTGCGATAAGTTCGATTACGATTTCCTCAATAATGAAAGAACTTTGCTTATTCAAACGGACCACCGCTGCCTTCTTACTAATTCACCCCCGGGCTTTGTTATTTGTTTTGCACGCGATAAGGAACTGATAAAATATTTGGACAAAATGTCTCATGTTATCTTGGTTGTGCGATTGATGGTAAATGACATTTATATTTTTTATAAAATAATATCGATAGTACTCATTAAAATCGTACATAATATTTACTTAGTCACCGCGATGGCGAAATCTGCTCATTTAAATAGTCTTTTTTAAAATACGTGTGGGAATCTGCATACCTTAAAATTATGCGATATTCATTTTTGATTTTAAACTATGAAAAATCTGTTGGTAGACAAGATTGTCGTTATTACGTCATCTTGGTTTAATATACTTATTTTGGTTTGACTATTGAATAAACAAATTTCAGAGCTGTATCTCTAATGGACTAATTCCTTGCATTTGTATTGTGTTATAAATACATGGCATCATTTATTATTTATTATATTTTAATAAATTATTGTATTATTTTTCAGGACCATTACATTATGTCCCTAAAGCAACTAGTTATAGGTGGAAATCCTGGCAGGACAAAAGGTTTCAAGTTTGAATTAAAGTTCTCGATAAAACTCTTAACAGAGGACAAGAATATACATAAAAACTTGCGGTACACATATACATAAGCACTTTGAGAGCTGTTATAAATTATATATTGGTGGTTTATGTAGAACTACATTTCCCACTTTGAATCTAGGTAAGATGTTTTCCACATGTTGCGCAAGAAATTTACAGGTTGAACTGATTCAGATACTTATATATTATATATTATATATCTCCTTAAAAGTGCTTAGACTAGATGTTGTACCCTTAGATATATCACACTGACGGCATACGATATATCACACTGATATATCAAATGCATAATGAATTCGCTGTAAATTCGCGGCGGGCGTGCAGCGAACAAGCTGTGGGTGCGTAGCGTTCACGCAGCGGGCTCACAGTTGGCTACGCATTTTGGACAGTTAGTAATAGAGTGAATTCAGATGAGGAAACATTTCTATTAGCTTTGTTAATTGGAAAAGTAACTAAAAAAGGGATATTGCCGTGGTTACATGCCACCGTATTAAAAAGTATGTAAGTTGGGACTAAAGTACTGGCGACAGCACAACAGCAGCCTGAGTGCTTACTAATATAATTTTATTTATTTTTTATAATGTGTATAATATATGTGTGCTAAAGCGAATTTGGCACACGGACAAAGTTGCAATAATATAAGATAGGCTGGGTGCTTTTATTCCTGGATAGTATTTTAATTGTGAATCTCAATATAAAATAGACAGTGCTATGCATCGATACTGTTATTTAGGCATTTTTCTAGCGGAAGGGCTTTTAACGTGCGAGACACTACGAGAAAATCTTCTAAAGATCTCGGCTTTCACTTTTCTGTCCGTTCATGTCTCTCATATCGAATTATGTTACAGAACATTATACACCGGATATTCATTTCATGAAAACATGGATTTAATGGCCGAAAGAAGCACATATCTCACCGGTAATGCTATATACATATCTTACTTAAAGCTGTGAAAATGTTTACTTAAACTTTTAAAATTTAGTATGTTAATTTTGACAAATCACACTAATGATGAGGCTAAGGTATAATCGTTATTGAACGTATTCGATTATCGATTACCATTTTATAAAACTTGATATCGATAGTTGCATAATTATTTGGTATGTTCAGATGATATAAATATTTTTATTGAATTATCTATTTATTATTGGTAAGCCATTTCCATTTATGTTTTTAAACCCTACACCACTTGCAGTTATCATTGTGTTAACTATTTAAAATCGTGAAAACATTAGATATATTAATTATAGATTTTTACCAATAAATGTGATAAATTACAAACAACTGAATATTTGCAAAAAATAATATAATTAAATCTAAAAAATTTTTATATTATCGATTTTTTTATTTCAATGGCGATTTGCGATAGTCCGTGATTGTTCATTATGATAATGAGTGGCACTTCAAAATAAAATATGATATTACCTGTAGTAAATTTTACCGAAAAAATACGAAACTTCATGTGAAGGAGCTGTCAAAATTATCATCCTATATTTGATAACGTATAGTTACTAATTAGAATTGTAGGACATGACATGAAAGAGTTTGTAAGAGTAGCCTCATTTTAACATTGAGCCGGTACAATGTCCTACTTCAAATTAGGCGAGGCGTACTGAGGCGAGGCGCTTTAATGTGCGCCTTACAGTATTTTGTAATGATAACACTCAAAATACTTTCCTCTGACTCGCGACTCGAAACGCAGTACCATAATGTTCATTGTAAAATAACGTCCCATTGTAATTGTTCACCCTCGTCCTCGTCCTATAGTTAACCACGGAGAATGAGTAACGCGACTGCCGCGACATAAAGTTTAAAGTAGTACAATATATAATTTTGAGCCACTCTTCCTTTTTGACGTTATGTACGGGACAAATGTACCGCTTCTTATATGTCCTACTCAACAAGTTACTTTTCCTTGCTCGAACAGTAATATTCATTAATGTTTTATTTTTCAGATATTACTAAAGTATTTTCGGACCATATCTACTGCCTTACAAGTAGGTCCCGAAGACACGCGGTATACAATACTCAAATTGGTTTATTCCAAAAAATATAAAACATTTACGAAAGCGAAGGGAAGACGATTTTCACCAGAGGAAAAAAATTGTCATTGTCTTTATTCAAAAACGTCCTAAATGTTACAAACTTTTATGCAAGTATTTTACTCTACCATCATCAATAACTGTAAAACGAGTACTAAGCCAAATTAATATAATCGCAGGAATAAATCCTATAATTTTCCACTGTTGGAAATAAAGAAAAAGATTGTTTTTGCTCTGGTCTTTTGTCTGTGTCATATGATCCATACAAAGATACAAGAGTTTGCTTCACATTAAAAATGCTCTTTTCTAACTACGCTTTTTTTTATAAAAGGCATAAAAAAATATTTTAATCAGCCAATAGCATATTATTTCACAAATGGACTTAATAAGATAGAGCTAAAAATATTAATACGAACTGTCTTGGAAGATGCCATTGATGCTGGGCTTAACGTAATCAACACAACATGCGACCAGGCACCCGTTAATGTCGGTCCCATAACAGAGTTGGTTAAAGAAAGATGTAACTAAAGCTGTATATTTACGGAAAGGAAAAGACTGGTAACATGACATCATACGCGATAAAGGACAAATAACAACCCTGTTTATGAGCTGTTGCGGCTGAACATTTAACGGCAAGAGCAGAATCCAGCAGAATGTCGTCAGTTAGTAGATTTCACACACTTTACTTAACAATTTATTTAACTTCATTGAACGGTGTAGCGATTTTATTTATTGTAAACTAGGTTTTGCCCGCGGCTCCGCCCGCGTGATATAGTTTTTCGTTTAAATCTCCAAAAGTTATAAAGTTCCCCTTTTTGCTACAAGTGTCTTCTATTACTGTTCCGCTCCTTTGATCATCATAGCGTGATGATATATAACCTATAGTCTTCTTCGATAAGTGAGCTATCCAGCACTCAAGAATTTTTCAGTCCAAAGCAGTAATTTCTGAGAATAGCGCGTTCAAACAAACAAACAAATTCTTCTTCAGCTTTATATAATAGTAAAAGTATCCCACGTCCTTTCCTGGTTCTAAGCTACCTCCCCACCAACTTTCACAACTAAAATTAGTTTAATGTGCTTGAGTTATAAACAGTGTAACTAACACGACTTTCTTTATTATATATATATATATATATA